>NC_044260.1:15324515-15497061 GCF_003957555.1 Calypte anna
TCTGGGTGGGCTGCAGAGGGGAGAAAAGCTGCAGGTCTCCAGGGAGCTTGAGGAGCCTGGGAAAGGCAGGAGCAGAGCACTGTCCTCTGGAGCCATCAGGGAGCTGGGATGCTTGCCACTACCAAGGCCAGTGCCTTCTGGAAGGATTATCAAACACTAGGGACAGGTGGTTGGATCCCCATCCCTGGGGGTGTTTCAAAGGTGTGTAGATGTGGTGCTGAGGGACAGGGGTTAGCTCTGGACTCAGTAGAGCTGGGTTGTGGTTGGACATGATGACTTTCAAGGTCTTTTCCATCCAGAATGATTCTGTGATCCTACTGCCACCCAGATATCATGGCTTTTGTTCAAGTCAGCTCCCACCTTCAGCAAAGGTGCCAGCCCTTTCTCATTTCACTGGTAGCCCTGCGTGCCTGGAGGGCTTGTGTGGGGCACACTTTGAGGTCTGCAGCAGCTTCTGTTGTCTCCAAACAGCAGGGAGGGACACGGTTGATCCATGGGTGCAGTGGGTGTGCCTGTAAGCATCCTGAGGCTGCAGAACGTCCTCCCACTGCCCTTCCTGTTCCACCACAGGGGACTACAGCGACCGAACCTTCGCTCTGTGGAACACCTACACTTACCAACTCTTGGTGTCAACGTGTATCTCAGAACCAGTCCATGAGGTGGCTTTCAGTCCTCTCTCTCACCGAGAGCTGGCCTGTGTGGGGAAGGGAGTTGTGATGTTCTGGCTGTTGGAGCAGCAGGGAGCTGATGTCAACCTCAAGGTAAACCTCAGTTTTACCTCCTTTTCAGAATTCCTTTTCAGCACCTCTGACTTCTCCATCACACTCACCACTCAGAGAAGGGCTCTGCTCCCACAGCTCAGCAAGAGCTGATGATTTCTCTTAGTGAGAGGACTCTGGCTGTCCTTGAGTGGCTTCCAGTTGCATTGGAGGCATTCACTGCAGGAACTGAGGGTTGGGTTTTGTTCCGAGGTAGATAAACACCATGTTCTTGGACATTTCTCTTATATGCTCCTGCAGGTCCATCAGGCCCCTGCCCCGGACGTGTTGGGGCCAGTGGAGATGACCTCACTCTGCTATGGTGCTGAGGCTCTTCTCTATAGTGGGACCAACTCAGGGCAGATCTGCGTGTGGGACACTGAGACCAATTGCTGTTTCATGACCTGGGAGGCCGACGAGGGGGAGATTGGTGGGTGCAAACCCCCTGGGTGTCCTTCAGGGCAGGGAACTCCAGGGGAGAAGAGCAGTAAGCTTGCAGGGCTCCAATTTCAGCTGGGCTTGGAAAACCAGGTCACTGTGTGGGATGGAAGATGCTCAGGGTGGCCATGGACCTGGCCTGGATTTCACTGGGGTCCCAGGTTTCCTGGGGGGGTTCACCTCCAGCCTGGAAAAACACTGGGTTGTACAAGACCCCCACTGCCCTGCCCCAATGACTCAGTGGCCTGGCTGTCAGGAGCATCCCCCCGGGTGGTGGCCAGGAGCAGGGGACACTCAGGGTGCCCTTGGCTCCCCTCTGTCCCCCCAGGTGTGCTGGTGTGTCGTGGGGACAGGCTGGTGAGTGGCAGCAACACCAAACGCCTCCGGCTCTGGGCAGTGGCAGCCGTGCAGGAGCTGAGGCTGAAAGGTCCCAATGCCAGGTAGGAGGTGGTGGTGGCCTCAGCGTCCCCACTGCACTCACACCCTTCTCACCCTGCTCTTGAGAAGCTCTTACCCTCCTCTGGCAGCTCCCAGGACCTGCAAGGTGGCTTTCCACAGACAGACATCAGCTCTGCCTTAAACCACACTGCCTCTGTTGCTCCTCATCCTCAGCTTTTCCTCTTCATCCCGTGCCTCCTGATTCTCTCTCTCTGGATCTCTGTGCTGAATGGAGTTGACCCCTCTTAATAGTGGAAATGGGTGGAGTTCAGCATGCCTGAAGTTTATGCCAGTGATTTGTAGGAACTCCTTAAGAGATGTAGTGAAAGTGCATTCATGGCCTTTGTTTCTTTTGAGCTACTGCATTCCCTCTTTTCTTTCTTTCCTGTAAAAACAAAGGTTTCAGTGCCCGTGCAGGGGCAGTTACAGCTCAGTGGACAGGAGCCCCTCACTGAACCATTTAGCTGCAAATTTATGACTGGGCCTGCTAGGAAAATGCAGTTGGACTTTTGATCAACTTAGAGGTCCTTTCCAACAGTTCTATGATTTATGGGAAGCAGATTGTCTGCTTCAACAACTGATCCAGTCCTCCTCACGTCCTCCTTTCCTCCAGGTCCAGCTCAGTCCTGCTGGAACATGAGATCACCCTGGATGGGACGATTGTCAGCGCAGCCTTTGATGAGTACCTGGAGATGGGGATCGTGGGCACCACAGCAGGGACACTGTGGTACATCAACTGGATGGAGAGCACAAGCATCCGGCTGATCAGTGGCCACAAGAACAAGGTTTGAAGAGCTGGGCCAAGGGGTGGTTTGTCCTGCAGAGCAGTGAGGGGTCTGCTGGGTGTCCCTGCCCGGGGAAGCACGTGCAGGCTGCAGGAGCATTCCCTGGTCAGGGCCTTTCTGCTGGAGCAAAGGATGCAGTTTGCAGTCACTAAGGCTTTGTTGCTGAGTGCTGTAACTTCTGCCTGCCTTCTGTTTGCTAGCTGGACATCCACACTGGATGATGTTTCCTTTGCCTAAAACATAAAAACATGAAGCAACCTGGGTGAAGAATGATGGCTTTGAATTTTGTTGTTGCTTTGGAGTATCTCCTTCTCCTACATACCTGGTGACAGGACAAGAGGAAATGGCCTCAAGTTCTGCCAGGGGAGGTTTAGATTGGGTATTAGGAACAATTTCTTCACTGAAAGCATGGTCGAGCATGGGAACAGGCTGCCCAGGAGCCACCATCCCAGAGATGTTCAAAACACATGTGGACATGGGACCTGGGGTCATGGTGGTGTCAGATGATAATTAGACTTGCTCTTAGAGGTCTTTTCCAACCTTAATGATTCTTTGATCTTTATGCTTCCGGGAAAAGAAGTTAAAATGGTAGAGAAGGGACTTTACTCACACCTGCTTTGGGTGGTGCCTGGAGGTCTATGTTGAGTGGTGGCAGGTCCTAGCTTTGGGGTTTCCTGGTTCCCATTACAAGTCTAGCTGCCAGCCCAAAATTTAAGCCCCAAACCAAAGCACCTTACATTTAGATCTTCTTGTCTGGTGTCTCCCGGAGAGGTCCTAAGGGCTGAGATGGATGAAGGAACTGATGTCCTGTAGGCTGTGGCATCTGTAGGGTTCCTGTTCCTTATCTCCTTTCCTGATGCAGGTGACTGAAGTGTGTTTCAGTCCTGAAGAGACCCACTGTGCCACGTGTGGGGAAGATGGCAGCGTGAGGATCTGGTCTCTGGGCAGTGTGGAGCTGGTGGTGCAGTTCCAAGTGCTCAACCAGGTAATTGTTTGTGGTACCTCAAGGTCTTCCTCCTGGCAGAGGGCACAATCCACTGCTCAGGGTTGCAAGGACTGATGTGTTCTCACAGAGCAGGAGAAAGTGGAGCTTTTAGTGCCTCTGAGGGCACAGTCCTGCTGCCCCAGCTGTGCCATCAGGTCTCTGCCCTGGTTGCTTTGCAGAGCTGCCAGTGCCTGGCCTGGAAGCCTCATCCCATCGTTCCCTGGGGAGCTGAGAGCCAGCAAGTAGTGGCTGGGTACAGTGATGGCACCATCCGTGTGTTCAGCATTTCCAGGACAGAGATGGAGCTGAAGATGCACCCCCACTCTGTGGCACTGACAGCCATTGCCTATTCCACAGATGGTGAGAAGTTGCCTTGAGGAGCATGGGGTGGTGGTGCCTGAGTGCCCCCAGCTGCTCTGTGTGCTGACAACCACATGGGCTTCAACAAGGCCAAGTGCAAAGTCCTGCATCTGGCTCAGGGCACATCCCCAGCACAGACAGAGGTTGGGCAAAGAGTGGATGGAGAGCAGCCCTGAGGAGGACTTGAGGGTGTGGGGTGGGGAGAAGCTTGGTCTGAGCTGGCAACATCCACTGGCAGCCCAGAAACACCCCCTGTGCTGGGCTGCATCCCCAGCAGTGTGCCCAGCAGGGTCAGGGAGGGCATCATCCCCCTCTGCTCCACTCTGGTGGGACCCCCTGCAGTAAAGCTGAGTCAGCTCTGGGGTCCCCCAACAGCAGAAGGACACAGAGCTGTTTGGAGCCAGTCCAGAGAAGGCCACAAAGATGACCTGAGGCTGGAGCAGCTCTGCTCTGGAGCAGGCTGAGAGAGTTGGGGGTGTTCATCCTGGAGAGGAGAAGGCTGCAATGGGGAGACCTTAGAGCACCTTCCAGAGCCTGAAGGGGGTCCAGGAAGCTGGGGAGGAACTTGGGACAAGGGCCTGGAGGATGGGATGAGAGGGGAACAGTTTCAAAGCTGAAAAGAGGGGATGATGGAGATGAGATCTGAGGAAGAAATGTTTTGTTGTGAGGTGTGCTGAGCCCCTGGCCCAGGTTGCCCCAAGGAACTGTGGCTGGCGCCACAATCCTGGTATGTCTCGCCAGGTTGGATTGGGGCTTGGAGCACCCTGGGCTGTGGGAGGGGTCCCTGCCCATTGCAGGGGTTGGGACTAGGAGAGCTTGAGATCCTTACAAGTCAAACAATTCCATCATTGGATTGGGTACAACAAACATTTCTGTTTGTCCTGCTTACAATTTCAGGGCTTCTCTTCAGTGTGGAGCATTAGTGGTGTCTCCGAGATGTTTCAGCCTTTCACAGTGTTTTGGCACACCAGTATCCCACCATCCCTTTTTTCTACGGATTTTTTCCTCTACAAGAGTGTCCCATTTGTTCCCTCCTCTGCCACAGGAGAAATGATTCTTATCAGGAGACAAAGATGGTGGTGGCTGTCAGCAGCCCTCGCACTGGAATGACTCTCCGTGTCCTTGCTGACCACAGAGGCTCCACACATCACTGTTCTCCAGTGCACCAGGAAGCAGGTGAGACCTCACCCTCTTGCCTGGCACTCAGCACCCTGTCCCCTGTGTCCCAGCCAGGAAGCGCAGCACCATGGCTGGGTGGGTCAGCCAGTTTGCTTTATTTTGTCCTTTACCTTTCCTCTGAAAACCACCCCCATGGCAAAGCTGTGCTCCCTGGGGACTCTAGACTTAGGAGATCCTCCTTAGATTTAGGTGAAGGACGTTGTTAGGGGACACACGGTACCTACAGGCACTCCCCTAGGAGATGTACAGATCCAGAACGTGTCCCAGGGAAGAAATCTATGTCATTCAGGCTCTCACCTCTCCTCCAGCAGCCTCTTCTCCCAGGATATTCAGCCCAGAGTTTTCCACCAGCTCCCATACCACAGCTTCCTTCTCGTTTTTTGACTCTAAGTGACTTTAAAAAAAAATCCTTTGTTGTGAGGGTGCTGAGCCCCTGGCCCAGGTTGCCCCCAGAAGCTGTGGCTGCCCCATCCCTGGCAGTGTTGAAGGCTCCAGGTTGGATGGGGCTCGGAGCAACCTGGGCTGGTGGGAGGTGTCCCTGCCCGTGGCAGGGGGGTTGGGACTGGAGGAGCTTTAAGGTCCCTTCCAACCCAAATCATTCTTTAATTAAGCACTGCCCCAAGGGCTGTTCATCCTGGCATTGACCCCCTGCAGCATAAGGCTCGTGTTCCCACCAGCTCCTGCCCCACTCCACTTCTGGTGGCAGCTTTCTTTGAAGCTTGGTGACCTCCATTGTCACAGCCTTGCTTTTCTCTCCTGCAGTACCACGAGCTGGGGCTGGAGGGAGGTGAGCTCTGGCTTGCCACCAGTGCCGACCGGCGGGTCAGCATCTGGGCCTCCGACTGGCTGAAGGACAAGTGTCAGCTCCTGGACTGGCTCAGCTTCCCAGCTCCTGCCTGCCCTGAGGTGAGTGTGGCCCCTGCCAGCTCCCCCTGCCCACTTGTGGGGTGATCTTGGCAGCAGCCAAGCTGGAAGAAGGACAATTCGAGGCTCTGAGCAGGATGGAGCCAAATAAGAGGGTGTGCTTTGGGAAGTCATCTTCATTCCTTCTGCTGCTCCTCGAGTGTCTTGGTCGTGTGTGTGGAAAGTCAGGGGGAAGTGCAGTGGTCCTCACCACCTGGAAACGTTGACTTTGTGAGCAGGAGGAGTCAAAAACTCCATCTGGGAAGAGCTGACACCCTCCCTGCCACACAGGACAGCGCAGGAGAGAGACCCCATGGTGAGCACCTCCCAAAGAGCAGAAGTGTTGAGAGCCAGGAGCCCAGTGCTGGGCTCAGAGAGGTCCTGCAGCCCCCAGCGTGTCCAGGAGGCACCCTACACCCAGGGTGTAGGATTTGGGCAGCAGAACACCTTCTAGGGAGGAGTGAGGGTCTCTGCTGGCCAGGACAGGTGACATTCCCTGGTGCACATGACACTGGGTCATTTGTGGGGGGCAAGCAGTGCTGCCCCATTTGGGCAGACACAGCAGCTGGGGTGTGCTGACATCCTTTTGTTTGCTTCCAAAATGATGGATTTCCTCTTCAGGAAGAAAACTCACTACAGGTGTCCCCACAGTCAACAGGGGAAGGATTGATCTTGCATCCACTGCTGAAGATCTCCCTTCTAGGTCCTATTTTCTTGTGTTAAACAGATCCATAACCCAGTCCCACCTTCAAGCAATAATGCCTCAGTGGAAACCCAAACTGCTGGATCCTCACGGGTCCCACTCTGGTGACAATAAATGATTTTCTTCAGGTTTCCATGGCAGAGTGTGGTTGCTCCTTGCTTTGCTGTGATCACATTTGAGATAGCAAAGGAGGACACAGCCTCATCACACTGCTGTCCCCCTGCTCAGACACCCACAGCCCAAGGGCTGGTGTCCTCCATGCTCTCTTCATGTCCCCTGCTGTGTCAGGTCAGGCTGGAGAACCTGTCCTCCATTTTAGAAATATAGAATAAGTAAGGTTGGAAAAGAGCTTCAAGATGATCGAGTCCAACCATAATCCATCTCCTGAAGCACCACATCTAAACGTTTCTTGAAGATCTCCAGGGATGGTGACTCCACCATCTCCCTGGGCAGCCCATCCCAATGCCCCACCACTCTTTCAACAATTAAACTTAGGTTAATAATGAACCTAAACCTTTCCTGGCACAACTTAAACCCATTTCCTCTCGTCCTATCACTGGTTACTTGGGAGTTACCAGCACTGCCTCTCCATAACGTCCCTTCAGGAAGCTGTAGAGAGTAACAAGATCTCCCCTGAGCCTTCTCTTCTCCAGACTGAATAACCCCACTTCCCTCAGTCCCTCCTCCTACAACATCACCTCCAAACCCCTCACCAGCCTCAGAGCTCTTCTCCAGACATGGTCCAAGACCTCAATGTCTTTCGTGTACTGTGGTGCCCAGAACTGAATTTTGTGCCCCTCCAGGGTCTCAGCAGCCTCCCACCCAGCCTGGCCACCTTTTGCCCTTGGGAACCTGGGACTCTGCTCTACGTTGGCTTCGGTGTGCAGCAGGAAGCTTTGTTTTACAGTCTGCACCAGAAACAGGTACAGCAGAAACAAACAGGTACTCATGGCCTGCCAGGGGGCAGGGGCCTTCCTCTGCCACCGCAGGGCCATGGCCACCTCTGAGGAGCTGCAGTGGGAGGTGTGGGTGGGGCAACAGCTTCTCATCTGGGAAATGCTGAGCTTGGCCCAGGTAACTGCTGAGTTGCTAGGCTCTGCCCCTGCACTGCTGCCTTCCCATCCCACCAGAGGGGAAGGAGTTTGCTTCCAGCAGTCTCCAAACTGTTGAGTTGAGTCTCCTCTGGAAAGTCAATGCTTTCAGCAGGTTTCTGAGCCCTAAGAGGTGCTGTGCATCTGTCAGCCTCTCCTTGGAGAGGAGGAGCCCTCTCCCCTCCTACCTGCAGCAGCTCTGCTCTCCTCCCTGCTTGTTCCTCAGCTGTTGGTGTGTTTCTCTTGCTGGATCACAGGTAGTTCAGAAGATCTCCCTGCCGTTCTTCGCCGCCTCACTCAGCCTGTCTCCTGCAGGACCCTTCCTGGCTGTTGGCTTTGGTGGTGAGTACCTGAGGTGCAGCCTAGTCCCCAGGCTCAGTGGGAAGGATCTCCCCTTCTTCCCGTGGAGTGGAACCAAGTGTCATTTTTCCTTTAAACAAGACGTGCACACCCACCAGCCCCCTGTCCTTGGGCCCTGGGAGCTACAGTCCTGGTAGCATGGGTGGCTGCCCTGCTCCTGGGCAGGGAGAGAGCTCTGGAGACCATAGATCAGAAATGAGATGTGTGAGCTCAGTCCTGTTTGTCCACAAGCAGAACTGGTCACTTGAATGGCTCCTTGGGGTTACAGGCTGTCTCCATCTCCACTTAGGAGCCCCAGCCTGGGAGGCAGAAGGGACAGGGCTGGTCAGCACCCTTCTGCACAGGCACCTTGCTCCTGTAGCTGTTTGTATCACCCTGGGGAGCTCCCAGGAGCAGGGTGAGCTCCTCACCTGACCCAGAGCTGTGGGTCACCCGCTGAGCCCCGGGGCCAGGGGGGTGTGAGGCTGCAGGGCTGCACCTAAGTGTGCAGGGTGACAGGCTGCAGGGTGACAGGCTGACAAGTGCTGTCCCCTTCACCAGCTGCTCACTGCCTGCTCGCTTCGCCAAGAAGCTGTCCCCTGTCACTGCTAGGGCGCCTGCAAGGAGTCTGTGGAGGGACTTCTGACAAGGGCATGCAGTGACAGGACAAAGGGGAATGGCTTTGAACTGGAAGAGAGTAAGGTCAGACATTAGGAAGAAGTTCTTTGTTGTGAGGGTGCTGAGCCCCTGGCCCAGGCTGCCCCCAGAAGCTGTGGCTGCCCCATCCCTGGCAGTGTCTCAGCCCAGGTTGGATGGGCTGTGGGAGGGGTCCCTGACCATGGCAGGGGGTTGGGATAGGATGAGCATTAAGGTTTCTTCCAATCCAACCCATTCCATCACAAGTGGCAGCTCAGTGGAGGGAAGAGGTCTGCAGGAGTGATACAAACCCTGCTGCAGGCAGGGACAGACCCCATGGTGACAGAGCCTCCTTCCCCTGGCACTGAGCCCTCTCCTTTCCCCACAGAACGGCTCCTGCGGCTGCTGCGCTGCCCAGACGGTTCCGCTCAGGATTACCGCGGCCATGATGACGCCGTCCACCTCTGCCGCTTCGCCCCCTCCGGCTGCCACCTCCTCACGGCCTCACACACTGCTGTTCTCCTCTGGGAGCTCGTGGGCGGCTGAGCCGGGAGGCCCTGGGAGCAGCGGCGGGTGGAAGGCTGGGGGCGTCCCCCGGGCTGCTGGGCCAGGCACCAGCTCCGAGGCGAGGCCCTGGCTTAGGCCTCAGCCAGGCCCCAGGGTGGAGCTGGGGGCGGACGCGGCGGCGGGCCCGCGTGTGTTTGCGGGATGTGTTTTACAGCCTTGTTCTGTGGTTTTGGGGGGCGTTTTGGGGTGTTTTTTTATTTAATAAAACAGCGAAAGCCGAAGCCCCGTGAGGTCTGCGAGTGCCGCTCGCCACCGCTGCCCTGCAGGGGGCGCTGCTGTGCCCGCCGCCGCTCTAGGCCGCCGCTCGCTGGTGCGGCCGGAAGTGGAGCGGGGCCCGGGGAGGCGGTGGCGCCGGTAGCGGCGGTGGCCCCGCCATGAAGCGCGACGTGCGCATCCTCCTGCTGGGGGAGGGTAAGGCGGGCCGGCACCGGCACCGGGATGGGGGGGAGCCCGCCCGGCACCGGGAGTGCCCAGCCTGCGGGGGGAGCGGTTGGGCCTGCCCGTAGCACCGGCCCCCGGGGGGCTGGTGAGGCTGGGGTCGTGTTCCCCACCGCAGGCGTGTGCCGGTCCCGGTCCCGGAGGGGTGGATGTGTGTGTGTGTGTGTCTGGGCCGTCCCGGTGGATGTGTGTGTGTGTGTGTGTCTGGGCCGTCCCGGTGGATGTGTGTGTGTGTGTGTCCGGGCCGTCCCGGTAGCAGTGCCTGCTTCCCCTTCCCCCGAGCTTCCTTTCCGCCGCCAACCAGCGGGGCTGGGGCTCGGTACCGCTTCGCGGGCCCCTCAGCCGCGGGGCAGGACACCGACCTCCCCTTCGGCAGCCGCTGGAGCCATACCGGGTACCGCGGGTGGCACTGACAGGCCGGGCCGGTGCCGAGGTCTTGCCTTTTCTTCCTAGCCCAGGTGGGGAAGACATCGCTGATCATGGCTCTGGTGGGCGAGGAGTTCCCTGAAGAGGTGAGCGTGAGGGGGAACCGCAGGGAACCCCCTGGGTGCCAGGCAGCAGGGGCTGGGTCAGTCCTGAGTGGCACCGGCCCGAGCTGGGGCTGGGTGACAGCCACGGAGTGAGGTTAAAGCCATGAGGACCTCAGGGAGCTCCAACTGTAGTGGTGCCTCCAGTTTGTGCCCTGATCCCTGACCTGGGGGAGTCGGAGGTGCCCCCCAGGGCTGTGCTCCCCCCTGTTGCTGGGGCTCTCTGTGCCCGGCAGTGCAGCAGCCCCGGGGGCAGAGCTTTGGCCTCTGGCAGAGCCGTTTGCTCCCCAGCTGTGGCCTGGCTGAGGTGACACCAGCACAGAGCCCTTGGGCAGGTACTGAACCACTTTCCCTGCTCCTGGGTGCCTGGCTGGAGCCGGGCTGCCTGCCAGGAGCAGCATCCAGCTGTGCTTCTTGGAGACTTCTGCTCCTCTTTGGCCCATCTCCTGTCAGATGGGGGAAGGGGATCCATCTGGCTGTCAGCAGCAGATGGTTCCCTCAGTGCTGGGAAAGCATCAGCTCCAGAGGCTTGGGGAGGGGGGGACAAGCTCCACGCATCTCCCTGTGCTCTGACAATCAGCTTAACTCTGCTGCCAGTGGGTCAGGCTGGAGCTGGGGCAGCACTGAGGGCTTATCTGCAGAGCAGGGGCACGGGCAGCAGGGCTGCCTTGTCCCAGAGCTGATTTCCCTGGTGGGACTCAGCTTCCCCAGGAGGTGTGGCTCAAGGGAGGGCTCAGGGCCCAGAGATTTCATCCCACCCTGTCAGGGAGGAGGGTGCTGGAGAGCAGCCCCATGGGCGTTTGAAGTCCCTTGTCACCTGTCCTCTCAGCTGTGTCCAGCAGAGTTGGCTGAACAGGGCTCTGCTGGCTTTGCAGGTGCCTCCTCGGGCAGAGGAGATCACAATCCCAGCAGATGTCACCCCTGAGAAGGTCCCCACACACATAGTGGACTACTCAGGTAGGGCCCAGCCCCCTCCTCACCCTGGGGAAGGGTCCCCACTGCTGGGGGGGCTGCTGGTGACATCACTTTCCCTTCCAGAGTCGGAGCAGACAGAGGATGAGCTGCAGGAGGAGATCTCAAAGGTGAGGGGGGGGTGCCTGGGGACAGCCCCCGTGCTGCCCGCAGCCCCCTGGGGACACGTGGCTGCAGTTTGGCCCTGGTGCTGCCAGGCTGTGCCAGGGCAGTGGTTATCTGTGGATTAGTGCTATCGCTGTGTTTAGAGGTTTGCTTAATCCTCCTCCAGCTTGTAAACTGGAGCTAGGGCTTCTCCCAGCCCCCCGGGGAGCTGCCAGCTGCAGAGCAGGGGGGGCAGCTGGCTGCCCACAGAGCTTGCTCTGGAGCTGAACTTCTCTGAGCCCTTGGGATGTCCCCAGCGGTCTCAAGAGGAGGGGGAGAAGCAGTTGTGGAGCTGGGGTGAGAGCCCACTGCTCCCTCCCTTGGGTCCCTGTGAGGAGGTGGCACAGAGGAGCTGGGGGGGTGAGGGCACCCCCCTTCCTCAGAGCAGCCATGGGGGAGCAATCCAGCCCAGCTGCTCCTCTCTGCCCAGGGTTTAACTTTGTCTCTGCCCAGAGGAGAACCTCTTGATGATGGGTATCAAACCAGCCTTTCCCCTGTACATCTGATGTGAGCAGAGCTGCTTCAGATCTCCCTCTGGGTGGCTGAAGGCCAAGGAGGTGGGCACAGAGGGTCCTGCTCCCTCCACCCAGACAGCACGAGGGGCTTAAAACAGCTCCAGGAAATCCCTCCTAAACCCATGTGTGTCCTCGGGATTAGCCCTAAACTCTCTCCTGAAAGGGCCACTGATCCTTCCTGTCTACTCCCAGCAAACCACCAGGGGCTGCACAGGGCTGGGAGGGGACAGGGACAGTGGCACCAGCCCAGCATGGGGCAGGGACAGACCCCTCCTGGGGGGGACAGGGACCCCTTGGGGTGGGGACACAGGGAGTGGGGACAGCTCCTGAAGCTGAGGAGCTGATCTGTGCCCATATCAGAGCTGGCAGTGTTGCTGCTGGAGGGCTCTGTGTGCTCAACCAGCACTGCCAGGTTTCAGTGTGAGGGCTGTGGGGGCTCAGTCAGTTCCCCTGCCACGAGGACCCTCACTCACCACCCTCTGCTGCTTCCACAGGCCAACGTGGTGTGTGTGGTATATGATGTTACCAAGGAGGCCACCATTGAGAAGGTAACGGGTCCCCATGCCCTGCCCCCTAACCCTGTGGGGATTTGGGGTCTGAGACCCCTGTGAGCAGAGGCAGGCTGAGCACAGCCCAGGCTTGCCTCCCACGTGGGCTCTTGTGCTCCTGTGCTGAGGGCCAGCAGATTTGTCACATCCTTCTGCTGGCATCCAGCATCCCTGGGGCTGATCTCCTGCTTGGACAATGCTGCAGCTGGGATGGGATGTGCTGAGAGCTGCCTCTCTCTCCCCAGGCTGTGCTGATGGGTTTTTAATCTCTTTGCTGATGTGTCTGTCTCTGCTGATGGGTCCTTCTCTCTGCTCACCTTCCAGATTCGAACAAAGTGGATTCCCATGGTGAATGGGGGAGTTGAAAAGGGCTCCAGGTACTGTCTGTGGATACAGAATTGAGGGGCTTTGGAGGCTGTGGTGTGCCCACCACCCTCACACCTCCCCTGGAGGCTACCAAGATCAAAGCAGCTTGTGGCCACACAGCTTGTAGCAGAGGAACATGGGGGCTTTTCTCCCTTGTTTAGCCAAGACAGAAAGTTCCTTCCCCCCTTAATCCCTCCTCAGCCAGGCAGGGAGGGAAGGCTGTGGGGAGAAGGGGAGCCTGGAAGCCACAAGCTGTGCATGGATTGCTTAGGCAGAAGGCTGCTGTGCAGGATTAAAGGCTCCTGGACATATTGCTGCTGAGTGAAAGGGAGAGCAGGATCAGGCAGGCTGCTTTTCCAGATGGAAGCTCCCAGTCCTGGGAGGCAGAAATGCTGCTGAAGCCCCAGGGGAGAAGGGTGGGGAGGCTGCCTGGCTGGGGCAGGGTGATGGCCTTCCTTCTCTCTGACACTCCTCTTTCTTCCCCAGGATCCCCATTATTTTTAGTGGGAAACAAGTCCGACCTGCAGGTGGGGAGCTCCATGGAGGTCATCCTGCCCATCATGAACAGTTCTCAGAGATCGAGACCTGTGTGGAGGTGAGGGGACTGGAGGGTTTCTGCAGAACCTCCCTGAGGGCAGGAGCTCTTGTCATGAGCCAGTGAGCCTTCATGCCTCTGGGGTCTCACCTTGCTCTGCAGAAGCCCCCTTGCCTTGGTCCTGAGAGCCTCTACGTTGGGGCTTGCTGTCCCTTGTCATCATCTGTCCCTGCTCACTGGACTGTCTCTTCTTCTTGAACCCCCAGTGCTCTGCCAAGAACCTCAAGAACATCTCAGAGCTCTTCTACTACGCCCAGAAAGCTGTGCTGCACCCCACTGCCCCCCTCTATGACCCAGAGGAGAAGCAGGTAGAACACAGCTTGCAGCCCCTGGGGAGTCTCCCATCCCATCACAGGGCTCTGGCCAGTGCTGGGCTTTTGCCCACAAGTAGGAGGCTGTCCCTGAGCTGTCCCCCTGTCCCTCAGCACCACATCTACACAGCTTTTGAATACCCCCAGGGATGGGGATTCAACCACCCCCTGGGCAGCCTGTCCCAGTGTTTAATTACCCATTCAGTGGTGAAGTTTCTCCTCATCTCCAACCTAAACCTCCCCTGGCACAACTTGAGGCCCAAAGTTCCTCTTGTCCCATCCCTTGTTCATTGGGAGCAGAGCCCGACCCCCCCTGGCTCCAACCTCCTCTCAGGGGGTTGCAGAGAGCCACAAGGTCTCCCCTCAGCCTCCTCTGCTCCAGGATCAACACCCCCAGGGCCCTCAGCCCCTCCTGGTCAGACTTTGTGCTCCTGACCCTTCCCCAGCTCCATTCCCTTCTCTGGACACTCTCCATCCCCCCGGTGTCCTTCTGCTCCTGAGGGTGTTCTCCATGGACTGTCCTGCTTCTGATCTTCAGCTCTGTAGTACTGGGCTGGGACCATGCTCTCAGGCAGTACCAGGAGAGGACCCCTCTCCACACAGAGATTTTGGGAGGCAGGAGGAAGGGCCAGGCTGAAGGTCCTGCCCTGATTTTGTCACCATGGTTGGTCCCTTGCAGCTGAAACCTGCGTGTGCACGGGCACTGACCCGGATTTTCAACCTCTCAGACCAGGATAACAACCAGATTCTCAGCGATGATGAACTCAACTACTTCCAGGTAGGGCTGGCTGGGGAGCTGAGATATTCCCTAGTCTCTCCCAGAAAGCCCCTGGGATCCCCCTTCCTTCCAATGCCAGGCAGAAAAGCTGTCCCACTCCTGGCACAGCTGTCCCCTTGGCATCCAGCACAGCCATAGCAATCTAGGATGCATCCTGGAGCCCATGGAGATCCTCAGGTCTCCCATCTTCTCTAAGCTTGGGAGTTTGTAGGAAGCAGGAAGCTCTGGAGATGTTGAGAGACAAATGTGCTGAGGAACAGGGATTGGGGCAAGGCCTGAGGCAATAAAATCCCAGAGCTGGGTGGGTTTCCTCTCCTAGAAACACCATCTCCTCACCTTGGGAGAGGGCTGGGCTCTCTGTGACCTCTGCTGACCCTGACCTTCTTTCTCTTGGGAGGCAGAAGTCCTGCTTTGGAAACCCATTGGCTCCCCAGGCACTGGAGGATGTGAAGATGGTTGTGTGGAAGAACACCACAGATGGGGTGCAGGACAATGGCCTGACCTTGAATGGTGAGAGCAGCAGCCTCCTAGCAAGGGCCATAGAATCATAGAATGGTTTGGGTTGGAAGGGACCTTAAAACTCATCCTGTCCCAACCTCCTGCCATGGTCAGGGACACCTCCCACAGCCCAGGGTGCTCCAAGCCCCATCCAACCTGGGCTGAGACACTGCCAGGGATGGGGCAGCCACAGCTTCTGGGGGCAACCTGGGCCAGGGGCTCAGCACCCTCACACCAAAGAATTCCTTCCTAATGTCCAACCTCAATCTCCACTTTTCAAATTTTAACCCATTTCCCTTGTCTTCTCCCTCCCCCCTGTGTCCAAAGCCCTCCCCCAGCTTTCTTGCAGCCCCTTCAGATATTGGAAGGTTGCTCTGAGCTCACCTCGGAGCCTCCTCCTCTCCAGGCTGAACAACCCCAACATCTCCAGCCTGGTTTCACAGGGAGGTGCTCAGCCCTCTGGCTCTCCTTTAGTGGTCAGGGGGTCCCTCTCCCTTGCCATATCCCCAGCATGAGCCTCCTGCCTCTCCTTCCAAGCCAAATTTATCCTCCATGTCAAAGCCAACCTGAGCCTGCTGGAAGTTCCTTGAGCAGCTTGTTTTCCTAGGGAAAGCATCATCCTAAGCAGTGGATCCCTCTGGCTCTCTTGGCGTCACTTTGCCTGAGCCCCTGGATCTCTCCCTCAGGTTTCCTCTTCCTCAACACCCTCTTCATCCAGCGGGGTCGCCATGAGACCACCTGGACCATCCTGCGCCGCTTCGGCTACGACGATGAGCTGGAGCTGACAGATGACTATCTGTACCCTCCGTGTGTGTCCTGCCCAGGGGTGGGGTGGGCAGGGGGTGGGGAGGGCACAGCTCAGCCTGCCCAGCACCTCCCCAGCTCCTTCCAGCACCCTGTGGGCTGCCCTTTGTGCCAGGTTCTGCTCTTTGCCTTCCCCTGCAGGCAGGGGCTGTGGGCTTGGGAATAGATGCCACAGGCCTGGGAGCTGCTGCCAATGGACAGGGTGGTGGGGAAGGAGAACCTGTCCCTGAGTTCACATCAATGAGGAGCTTTTGCTGGCTGTCCCTGCCTGAGCAGAGCCAGAAGGGCTCTGTCAGGAGCAGTGAGCTGGCAGCCTGGCCCTCCCAGCTCACTCTGCAGATGCCATCTCTCCTCTGCTCCCTGCTGCGGGGGATCCAGCCATGATGGAAGGGTTTGGCTCCTGAGCTGCTCCTTCCTCTCCCCAGACAGGCCCGTGTGGGTGCAGAGCACCCCAGGGGTAGTGCTGTGCCCTTCTGAAGCCCTGGGCACCAGGCAGAGCCAGAGCTGCGTTGTCTCCCTGGATGCTGGGGCCTCCCTGCCCCCTCCAGGGCTTCTCCCCCAGAGCCAATGCTGTGATGGGGAACAGCCAGGTCTGGGGACAGTCACTGGCTCTGAGCAGGGAGCTGTGTCCTCTGGTGGGGAGATGGGGCTTGGCCAAGGACCTGCTCATGGGCTGCTGCCCTTCCTCCAGGGCTGGAGGAGGTGTTGGAGCTGCTCACTTGAGTCTCCTCCCTGCCAGGTTCCGCCTGCCCCCTGGCTGCTCCACAGAGCTCAACCACTTGGGCTACCAGTTCCTGCAGAGGCTCTTTGAGAAGCACGACAAGGTGGGCAGGGTCTGGAGGAGCTGCCTGGGAAGGGGGATGCTCTGGGGGATGCAGGCCTGGCTGCAGCTGCTTTCCTGCCCACAGGCAGAGCTGGACCCTGGAGGGGCAGGTTGGACCGAGTTGGGGTGGGTGGGCCTAGGGGAGCCAGGGGCAGCAGCAGCTGAGGGCAAGAGGGGTGAGTGGGGACACTCTTTGCCTGGCAGCAAGGCACTGGTTCCAGTCACACAACAGAACTGGCCTGTCCCTTCTATGGTGACAGGAGTCCCTCAGGCACTTCTCTTCTCCACACTGGCGCAGCTCTGGCCTAGCTGACCATTGATTTCTGCCACTGCCAGTGTCCCCGTGTCACTACAGGCTGGCTGGGGGGACACAGCCCTCTCTGAACCCCAGCTCTGCATGGTGTGGCTGCAGGGGCTGTATCCTGCTGCAGGGGCCATCTCTCTTTCCTTGCAGGACCAGGATGGAGCCCTGTCCCCTGCAGAGCTGCAGAACTTCTTCAGTGTCTTCCCCCGTGTGCCCTGGGGCCCTGAACTCTACAGCACGGTACACACCACTGACACGGGGCTGCTCCCCCTCCATGGATTCCTCTGCCAGTGGACGTAAGCTCAGTCCCTCTCCCCCTGCCACTTGTCACATCCCTTTGTCCTGGCTGACCTGGTGGTTTTCTCCCATCTCCCCAGGCTGGTAGCTTACCTGGACGTGCAGCACTGCCTGGAGTGCCTGGGCTACTTGGGCTACCCCATCCTCTCGGAGCAGGACTCCCAGACACAAGCCCTGACGGGTACGGCCATGCCCTCCCCTCCTGTCACCCCTCCTGTCCCTCCTCTGCCTCACCCAGCCTCTTTCCCTGCCAGTCACCCGGGAGAAAAGGATCGACCTGGAGAAAGGACAGACACAGAGAAATGTTTTCCTCTGCAAGGTGCTGGGAGCCCGGGGTGCAGGCAAGTCTGCCTTCCTGCAGGCTTTCCTCGGCAGGAGCCTGGCGGTGAGTGGCTGCTCCCCTCTCCCAGGACATCCTGGCCAGGCTGGAGGCAGAGCCCTGAGGCCTTGGAGAGATCCCATGGCACCTCTCTGCCTGTGGCTGAGCCCTGGGGTTCCCCATGAAGGGACACCCTCACACCCCAGCAGTGCCACTTCGTTTTGCTCCTCTCTGCTTGTCCCCAGGGCTCCAGAGGGGCTGTGCCTTTCCCAGGCATCCACATTGCCCCAGGAGGATGGTGGCTTTCCCTGCTTGTCACAAATCATAGAATCATAGAATGGTTTGGGTTGGAAGGAACCTTCAAGATCGTCCAGTTCCGACCCCTTGCCATGGTCAGGGACACCTCCCACCATCCCATATTGCCCCATCCAACCTGGGGCCTTCAGTACTGC
Source organism: Calypte anna (assembly GCF_003957555.1). NCBI lineage: Eukaryota > Metazoa > Chordata > Aves > Apodiformes > Trochilidae > Calypte > Calypte anna. Next base: position 15,342,389 of record NC_044260.1, read on the forward strand.
CAGGGATGGGGCAGCCACAGCTTCTGGGGGCAATCTGGGCCAGGGGCTCAGCACCCCCACAACAAAGAACTTTTTCCTGATATCTGAATGTCACAAATGTCTGGTGGCAGTTGCTGGCTGGTTTTCCAGCTGCTGTTATCCCATAGGGGCTTGAGTGGAAAATGTTCTCTCCGCAAGCTCTGCTCTTGCCCCTGCCCTCTGAGAGGCTGTTCTGCTGCTGTCAGGTGCAGAAGGAGAACCCGGGGGTGCCCTCCCTCTACACCATCAACACCGTGCAGGTCAATGGCCAGGAGAAGTACCTGATAGTAAGTCAGGGAGAGGAGGGGGGATCATTGCAGGGCTGGGCTGTGTCCCCCTGGGGATTGCTGCACTCACAGCATGACTCTGGGGGAGAAACAGCCTTGTGACAATGCCGTGCCACCCCTCTCCTCCCAGCTCTACGAGGTCAGTGCTGACACCAAGTTCCTGAAGCCATCAGATGCAGCCTGCGATGTCGCCTGCTTCATCTACGACCCCAGTGACCCCAGGTCCTTCAGCTACTCTGCCAGTATTTACAAGGTAGCTGGTGGGGACCACGGGGGACTCTCTAAAAGGGCCCTGTGGGACTTTATAAAGGGGCCCTGTGGGACTCCAGCCATTGCCTGGCAGCCTAGTCATGGAATCACAGAATGTCAGGGGTTGGAAGTGACCTCTGGAGATCATTCAGTCCAACCCCCCTGCCAAGGTAGAATCACCCAAGGCAGCCCACACAGGAACACATCCAGGTGGGTCTGGAAGGTCTCCAGAGAAGGAGACTCCACAGCCTCTCCAGGCAGCCTGGGCCAGGGCTCCCTCACCCTCACAGTCAAGAAGTTTCTCCTTGTGTTGAGGTGAAGCTTCCTATGTTTTAGCTTCAACCCATTATTCCTTGTCCTAGTAGTGGGCACCACTGAAAAAAGATTGGCCCCCTTCCTCCTGACACCACCCTCACCAGGATTCCTCCCTGTCTCTGCAGCAGCACTACATGGACAGCCAGATACCCTGTGTCTTCGTGGCCTCCAAGGCAGACCTGCCAGAAGCCAGCCAGCAGCCCGGGCTGTCCCCTGCTGAGTTCTGCTACAAGCACTGTCTCCCACCACCCTTCCCCTTCTCCTGCCATGGTCAGAGCCCACCCAGCACTGCTGTCTACACCAAGCTGGCCACTGCTGCCACCTTCCCGTGAGTGTCCTTCCCTGGGACAGCTTGGGGAGGGCTATGTGTCCCATCCCTTGCACTTTTAAGTTGGGTTCTCTTGGTGTCACCTGCTCAAGAAAGTAATGGAAACAGAAGAGCCGCTTCTCTCTCTCCTGCCTTCTGACAGATTTATTAGCTACTTTCTGCCACAGGAGTTTTTATTTTTGTAGCCTAAGATAAAAAATCCTGCAGAGGAGTAGCCAGCCCAGTTTGCTGAGGCCTGCAGCAGGGGGGTGGCAGCTATTTTTTTCTCCTGATGAGGCAGATAAAACTGAAAAAAGGGGACAGCCAAGACAGATCTGCTCTCACACAGCTTCCCTGGGGAGGGAAGGGCACCTGGAGGGGGCTGGGAGTGGGGCAGGGTGGCAGCCAGCCCCTCATGGGAGGGTGACATCAAGGGGACTAAGTGGGGGGGGGTGGGTCAGAGCCCTCTCAGGGAGAGCTTGTGGGGTGTTGGAAGAGAGGATGCGATTACTTGTGAGTGTTTTTTTCTCTCCAGCCTCTTTTCAATAAACAACTATTTTTAGAGCTGACACTTCCCCACCACCACACACACACACACACCACCACCCCCCTCTCTGCAGTATTAAAATTTAAATATCCTTAATATATCTGAGGGTACCATGGTATAAATAAATAAGAGCGTAGTGGAGGGGCAGGGATTGGCTCTGCTCCCTTGGTTTAGGGGAGGATGAATTATGGAAGTGTCCCAGGAGGGGAGCAGTTGAGGCAGGGCACAGCCCGTGGGTAGGAAGGGAACACTGGGGCAGGGCCTTGTCCCCTCCTTGGGTCCCCAGCTGTGCCAGCAGCTCCTCTTCTGGCTCTCCTGGAGTTGTTAAGAGCAGCTTGACCTAGAAAGGGAGACACGCACCCCTCTGCTCCCACTAATTCCCCAGGTTCTGTTTCCAGCCCGTGGGAGGGTGAAGCCACCTCCATGTTCCACCAGGGGATCTCCAGGTCCCTGTCCTGGGGGGGGGGCAGGAGCTCTGCACCTTCTTGATTCTCTTCTCTGTCTCTCCTGGCAGGCACCTGAATGCCGTGGAGCTGGGGGCTGCTTCCTTCTGGCTGCGGGTGGCCCTGGGGACAGCGGTGGCCGCGCTGGTGGGGGTCACACTGTACCGAGTGCTGGTCAAGAACAAATGAGAGGCAGTGTCCCCACCCCTGTCCTCCTGGTGACACCAGCCACCCCCCCCAGCAGTGAGGGGCCCTGCCTCCAGCTGCTCCCTGCTGGGGAAATCCTCCTTTTCCCCCCAAGCCTGGCCCACAGGACCTGTGAAAATGACTCCTCAGCACCAGCAGGATGGATCCCCCAGCACCAGGTGGCTCCTGCCCAGCAAGGAGGGGGTGGACAGGCAGCTCTGCCTCACCAGCAGCTGGAGGATCACCCCCCGACTTTTATTCTGTTAATTTTTGTCTTTTTAACGTTGATATTTTATTTTTTTTTAAGCTTCAACGTGTTTCAGTATTGGGTCAGGTACATTTTCCCTGGGGGCTGTGCTGGTGCCTCCCAGTTTGGGGAGGGAGGGAGCCAATGCTCCCAGAATCCTTGGGGCCTCATGGCTTTACCCTCCTGGGGCACAGATCCATCCCCAGTGAGGGGCTGGGTGTTTAAACCCCTCAAACCCCCACGTTTTGGGGTCACTCCTGGATGGAGTGATGAGCAGGCAACAAAGGGGGAAAGAGTTACCCAGGACCTGTCCCAGGCCCTTTTATTCTCTGATTTCTGCACAAAACCACTCCGAGTCCTGCCTGCAGCATGCCGGGCTCTGGGGACAGCTGCCCCCTCCCCTGCCCACCAGTGTCCTGGCCACCAGCCCTCGTGGCCACCAGTATTCCCAGGGCCATGGGGGAGCACAGCCCTTTTTCGGCAGTGCCAGCACTAAGCTGCTGTCCCACCGTGCCATACGGCCCTTGTCCTGCTGTCCCCTCAGCAGGGCCCTGGCCAAGCCCAGGCTGTCCCCGAGTGTCAGGCTCTGGGCATCACATCTCCTGGTAAGACTGGAAGCTCTTTCCTGTCTCCCCGTCTGGATCCAGGGCAGGAGTCCCACAGTGTCCCCATGTCCCCAAGAGTGTGCCCAGACTGCCTTAGGGTCCAGATCATCTCCTGGTGGGTCAGTGCCACCAGCTCTGGGCTTTTCAAGCACCCTCAGAGTGAGTTTCTGGTGGGGCAGCACCGAGGGAGCTGCTTTTTTTCTCCCTTTTGTCTATTTAAACTGAAACTGTTTCTCATGGCCTGGGGATGGGGACAGGGGGTGAGAAGTCACTGCATGGGGACAGCCAGCCTCTCATGGGGACAGTCCCAGGCTGGTGGCCCTGGACAGGGAATCTGGGGTCTCAGCCTGTGCCAGAGCCACTTTGGGCTCCTTTTGCTGGCCAGTGGCTCGTGGCACTGCCAGGACCGTGTCCCCTGTGTTCCCTTGTCCCCTCCGGGTGCCCGAGCCCCCACGCAGGTGGGCTGACCCCCTCCTCCTGTCCTGGCCCTCCCCTTTTAGGAGGTTTCTTCTCAACATGACAATAAAATTTTTACACACCTTTGCCTTGCCCACGGTGTCCTGCATCTGGTGGGGGAGGGGGCGGCTGGGGCTGTGAGGGCCACCCTTGGGGACAATTACGGGGATTTTAGGGCAGGAGGTGGAAGCCTGGTGCTATGGGATAACTCTGGATGGGGCTCCCCACTCCTTGAGGGTACAGATGTACCCCCCGGGTAGTGCCACCTCCCCTGTCTGTCCCTCTCTCCCCCTAGCAGCTTGTCCCTTGGCTGTCCCTGTCTCCACGGGATGTGGGCACAGCTGGGGGGGAGGCTTCTCCCAGCACCTCTCTGGGAACAGGGTGGGAGAGGAGACCCCACAGCAAACCAGGACACCCAGGTGTTGGGGGAACATGACCAGGACTGTGATTCCAGGTGAATGGCACCACATGGTGCTCCCTGGTGAGCCCAAACCAGGCCAGCTCCTCCCAGCCCACATGCCACCATCCCAGTGCCACAGTGGGGCTGTGTGCCCAGTGCTGCCCTGGCACTTGCTGGGGTGGGACTGGGGGAGCAGGGATGGTGCTGGGGTTGGGTCCTGGGGACGTGCCAGGGGGTCCGGGTGCCTCTTGGCACCTGACATCGAGGGTGGCAGTTTGGGGTGCCCAGTGCTGGCTGTCCCGTGTGTCTGGGTGTCAGCATCAGAGGCACCGTGGGAACTGTGCTGGGGGGAGCAGTGGGGGGCATGCGTGGAGACACCCCGGTCTGGGGGGGCTGGGGAGGGGGCACAGGTGTCTGCGCTGGGTCCACAGGTAACTAGTGCTGGTGCCATATTGGGATGCTGGTACCTGACTGGGATGTTGGTGCCATACTGGGAGGCGGGCATCATAGCTGAAGATATAGGTACCCATACTGGGATGCAGGCACCAGTACTGGGATGTAGGCACTACACTGGGAACCAGGCACCACTACCGGGCGGCAGGTACCAATACAGGGATGCAGTACCGGGCTAGTAGTACCGGGCTGCTGGTGCCGGTACCGTGATGCTAATTCCCATACCGGGCTGCAGGCATCATTCCTGTTCCGCCTCCCTCTCGGTGCGGAGGGTGCCGATTCCCAGGGGGAAGGGTTGGGGGGGGGTTGCCGGGGAGGGAGGGGGGGTGCGCTGCGCCGTGCGCTGCGGCGGGGGCGGCTCCGCTCAGCTCCGCTCCCGCCCCCGCCGCCGCCGCCGCCCCGCTGCCATCGGCGGCTCCCGGCGCCGCCGCTCCGCCGCTGCCTCGCGGGCCCGCCGCAACGCGGGGCTGGCGGGGAGAGCCGCACCCCCCAACCCCCCCGCTGCCCGCGCCGCTCCCCTGCCCGGCTCGCCGGCCCCGGGCGCGGGGGAGCGGCGGAGTCCGCAGCCCGCCGGGTGCATGGACAGGAGCTCCCTGCTCCAGCTCATCCAGGAGCAGGTGAGAACGGGGCGGGGGGCACCGGGAGGAGGGGTGGGGGGCACTCGGAGGGATGCGGGCAGGCAGCGGGGCAGGGCTGCCCCCCCGTCTGGCAGGGACCGGGCACCGCTCAGGGCGGACACCTCGGCCGCTGCTCCCCCCGCCCCGCGCTGAGCACCTCCCGGTGTCACCCCGCACACCCCTCAACCCCTGGGGGGACCCGGGCGCCCCCTTGCGCCGCTGAGACCCCGCAACTCACCTCACTTGTGGCCTCCTCCTCCCCTGCCTTTCCCCCCCACCGGGGTCTCATACCCCCGGATCCACCCTCAAGGACGAAGGGTGCTGGGCAGCCCCGACCCCCGCGGAGGGTGCAGGATGGGGCCTCGGGGCTGCCGTGGGGCTGGACCAGCCCGAGGGGGGGGGTGGGGGCGGGGGCTGCCTCCAGCCCCGTGACCCGTTTGCAGGCTCAGCCCGCCCAGCACCAAGGCTTCTGTGTGGGGCTGAGGTCGGCGGCAGGACCAACCCCACCCCTATCCTCATGTCTCGGCACCCTCCCCCGCTGCACCCCAGCCCTCAGCCCCCCCCATTGCCCAGCCCCTGGCCCCCTCGCCCCTCCGTGCCCCCTACCCCGCCAAGTCGAGCCAGGGGCTGTTTCCCGGAGCTGGGGAGGGAATTTATTTGGGGTCAGGAATCTCAGCGCCCACCGCAGAGCCTCCCCGAAAGGCTTCGTGACCTTGGCCGAATCCCCCCCTCGCCCCCCATCCCCCTCGCCCGAGAGCTGCTGTGTTGTCCCCCGTGTCACCCTGAGCCTATTGGGGACAAGCAGCATCTTCCCCGGGGGGGAGCAGGATTGGGAGAGGCTGGAGGGGCCTGGGGGATCTCGGGGGGGCCGAGCTGGGGGGGAGATGCCCCCCCTCCCAAAGCAGAAGGGGTTTTCTGGGCACCAATGATCTGGATGTGAGCCACAGCATGGGGACAATGATGTGTGATAGGCCCTGGCGTGGCACGTGCACGTGTGTGGCTTGTGCGGTGCAGGGGATGAGTGGCACTGGGGGGCTCTGGTACCCCTAAGGATGGGGCTGCTCCCGAGGGCTAGAGGCTGCTGGCAGCACCCCACAAACCACCCACCACCCCCTGCACCCCACATCCTACACCCATCCTGCACCCTGCACCTCACAACCCACACTCCATAACCTCCACCCTGCACCCCACATTCTGCACCTCATATTATGCACCCTATAACCCTCACTCACCACCCTGCACCCCACACATTGCACCCCACAGCACTCACCCTGCACCGTGCACTCCCCACACCCCACCCTGCACCCCATGCCCCACAAACTGCACCCTACACCCTGTCCCCCCCTCAGTCAGGGTCTCCAGGCTGTTGGCCCCTCCTTGGGAGAGCAGCTCTGGCCCTGGAGGGCTGAGGTCCAGGCTTGGGATGGGGACAATCCCCTGCCTCCTGTGGTCCCCCGAGCCTGTCCCATGAGGATGTTCTTCTCCTGCACCTGGTACCCAGGAGCTCACCAGCGCTGTTTGCAGGCTCACTCTGTAAGGGTGGGGGTCCGACCCCCTCTGAGGGGGCTGTAGCCATGCTCCAGCCAGCCAAGCCCTTGCTCCGTCTCCATTGTCCTTGTGCCACCTCGGCATCCTCGTCCCTGTGAGCAGGACCATGGTGGATAGCCTGTGGGGCTGGGTGTCCCTTGGTGTGAGGTGTCCCATGGTGCTGAGTTTCCCATGGTTCTGAGGTAGCCCTATGGTTCTGTTTGCCCCATGATGCTGGTAGCCCCATGGTGCTGGTTGGCCCATGGTGGGGGGTACCTGGAGGTCTCAGGGTGCCCCGTGGGTGCTGGCAGCCCTGGGGATGGTGCAGGGTGCCCTGGCACAGGGTTCCCAGCAGCGAGAAGGAGGAGGAGGCATCTGGTGCCAGGGCCACATGTGTGTTTTCCTTGGTTCCAGTTCCAGGCTGGCAGTGCTGGCAGTGAGGAGGGACCGAGCAGGGCAGGAGAACGAGTTAGCTGTGCCATGGGGTGGGGGGTGGGGGCAAACAGGCACCCACAGAGCATGGGGCTCTCCACACCATGGCATGGGGTACAAGGTGGTGGCCTGGAGTGACACCTGGCGCCACAAGGCTTGAGGACAGGGTGAGAAGCACCAGGTGGTCTCCCCATGGTCGCAACCCCTGGGGTGCCCTGTGCCCCACAGCTTGACCCTGAGAACACGGGCTTCATCGAGGTGGAGACCTTTGCCAGCCTGGTGCATAGCCATGAGCTGCCCCTGGACCCCGCCAAGCTGGACATGCTGGTGGCCCTGGCACAGGGCAATGACGAGGGGCAGGTCTGCTACCAAGAGCTGGTGGACCTGGTCAGTGCTGGGAGGACATGGGGATGGGGTGGGCACTGTACCCCTGGGAGGGGGGGGTGTGCTCCTCTGGCACGGGGTGGTGGCACAGCCTTGTCCAGGTGGTCCCATCAGGGTGGTGACAATGGGCAGGGAATTGTGGTGATGGGCATGGGGTGGTGGCAGTGGCCGGGGGGTGGGGACAATGAGCAGAGGATTGTGGTGGTGGCAGCAGGCAGTAGGAGATGGCAATTGTTGATGGGGTGGTGACAGTGGTCAAGGGGTGTTAGCAGTGAGCGAGGGGGTGGTAACAGTGAGCAGGGGGGGGGTGTGGCAGTGGGCTGGGGGCAGTGGTGATGGTCAGGGGGTGGTGGCAGTGGGCAGCAGGTGGGGACACTGGGCCAGGGGGTGGTGGCAGTGGCAGGGGGTGTCCCTGCGGGCACGGTCTGTCTCCCCAGATCAGCAGCAAGCGCTCGAGCAGCTTCAAGCGTGCCATCGCCAATGGGCAGCGTGCCCTGCCCAGAGATGTCCTGCTGGACCAGACCGGGCTGGGCTTCTATAAACGCTTCGTCCGCTACGTGGCCTACGAGATCCTGCCCTGCGAGATGGACCGGCGTTGGTACTTCTACCAGCACCGAGCCTGCCCACCCCCTGTCTTCATGGCGGCCGTCACCCTCACCCAGGTGTGGGGCTGGCACCAGGGCTGAGCCCGGCTGAAGGGACCCAGCACCCAACGGGGGCTCAGACCCAGGGTGGAGGGGACAGGTGACCCCTATTGAGATGTTCCTGGTGGCTATGGGGGGCTCACTTGGGGTGGAGAAGTGGTCCCAGTTGGGATGTCCTGGTGGCCATGAAGGGAGGTCAGACCCAGGGTGGAGGGGACAGGTGACTTCAGGTGTGATGTCCCACTCCCCATGGGGAAGTCCGTCCAGGGACTGAGGGGACAGATGACCATGGTTGTGATGTCCTGGTGGCCATGGGGGGCTCAGACTGGGATGGTGGGAACAGGTGACCTTGACTGTGATGTTCTGGTGCCTATATGGGGCGGGGAGGGGTTCAGACCTGGGGTGGAGGGGCCAGGTGACCTCATTTCTGATGTTCTGGTGCCCATGCTGGGGGGGGGGGAGGGGCACATACTCTGGGCAGAAGAGGGGTGGGTGACCATAGTTTTGATGCGCTGGTGGCCATAGAGGTTCTCAGACTTGGAGCAGGGGAGCTGGATGACTCCATCTGTGATGTTCCAATGCCCATATGGCGCTGGGGGCTCGGCCCCAGGATGAAGGTGTGGGTGTTCCCAAATCCCACTCCCCAGCTCTGGGGTGCTGACAAGGGTGGGGTTGGGTGCAGATCATCGTGTTCCTCTGCTACGGGGCACGGCTGAACAGGTGGGTGCTGCAGACCTACCACCCCGAGTACATGAAGAGCCCCCTGGTCTACCACCCCGGGCACCGGGCACGCGCTTGGCGTTTCCTCACCTACATGTTCATGCATGTGGGGTAGGTCCTCGGGTTGGGGCGGGTGGGTTGAGGAGGTATGGGGGACACCCATTGGGTGTGCTGAGCCCAACAAAGTGTCCCCTGCTGTCCCCTGGGCAGGCTGGAGCAGTTGGGGTTCAATGCCCTCCTACAGCTGATGATCGGGGTGCCCCTGGAGATGGTGCACGGCATCCTGCGCATCAGCTTCCTCTATCTGGCCGGAGTCCTGGCAGGTGGGGGAGGGTCCACGGGGAGGAGATAATTTGTGTGTGTGCGGGGGGTGTTGGAGGTGCCCATCGGTCCCCATTGGTCCCCATTAGTCCCTGTTACCAGCCCTGGGGACATTCACCTCAAACTTGGTGGGGACATGGGACTTGGTTTTCCACCACCAGCACTCCCCCTGGGGTGGGGCGGGGCAATGTAGCCTGGAATTAATTAGTGTGGACAGTAATTCATTAATGCTGGGGAGGGGGGAAGTGTGAGACCCACGCTGAGCACTGCTCCTGCCCGCAGGCTCCCTCACTGTCTCCATCACTGACATGCGAGCCCCCCTGGTGGGGGGGTCCGGAGGGGTCTATGCCCTCTGCTCTGCACACCTCGCCAACGTCGTCATGGTCAGCGGGGGGGGTGACACGGGGGGTGACACTGGGGGGACACGGCGGATGAGGAGGGTGGGCAGTGCGGGGTGACATGGGGGTGGGGTGGCACTGGGGGGTGGCATCGGGGGTGCCAGCAGGGTGTGGCATTGGGAGGGACACTGTGAGGTGGCATTGCGGGGGTATGGTGTGACATTGAGGGGGCAATGCTGTGAGGTGACATTGGGGTTATGGGGTGACATTGGGGGGGGTATGGTGTGACACTGGGGGTGATGCTGTGGGATGGCACTGGCTGGGCACCATCATGAGGTGGCTGGGGAGCCCCGTGGGGTGGCACGATGGGTTGGTGGTGGCGGTGTCAGGAATGGGACCCTGTGGGGGGGGCTCTATGGGGACAGAGCCCATTGTCCCTCTGTCCCCTTGTCCATCCAGAACTGGGCCGGCATGCGCTGTCCCTACAAGCTGCTGCGAATGGTGCTGGCGTTGGTGTGCAGTGAGTAACCCCCCCCAAAGCCCCCCAGAGCGGCTGAGTTAGAGGGGGGAGAGGGGTGTGTGTCTTGACTCTCCCCCCACCCCTTTTTTTCCCCTGGCAGTGAGCTCGGAGGTGGGCCGAGCCGTTTGGCTCCGTTTCTCCCCCCCTTTGCCCGCTTCGGGCCCCCAGCCCAGCTTCATGGCCCACCTGGCGGGGGCCATCGTGGGGGTCAGCATGGGGCTGACCATCCTGCGCAGCTACGAGGAGAGCCTGCGGCAGCAGTGCGGGTGGTGGCTGCTGCTCCTCTCCTACGGCACCTTCCTCCTCTTCGCCGTCTTCTGGAACATCTTCGCCTACGACCTGCTGGGGGCACAGATCCCCCCCCCGCCGTAACTTTTGGATGTTGTTACCCCCGACCCCCTCTATCCCTTTCAATATATATATTTTTTGTGTGTGTTTTTCCTATCGGGGAAGGGGGGAGGGGATGGCTCTGCGCGCGACATGGGGACAGGCCACCCCCCCCCAGCCCTGACCCCTCGGTGCTAGAGAGCGCGTTGACCACCCCTCCCAAAATGTACACCCCACCCCAAAGGATGCTTTAGCCCTGCTCCGCCCCCCCAGGGACCCTCATCCCCTGCTCGCTCCCATACCGTCCCTTTCAGGCGGGTGTTCAAGTTCCTTCCCCCCCTCCGCGACCCCCACCCACTCCTGTGAGGGCGGAATGCCATTATCTGCCTGGGACCCCCACCCCTTCCTCTACCGTACCCCACTTTTTGGGGTGGGGGATCAAATATCCCCCCTGGGAGCCCCCACCCCTCTCATACCCCCTTTTCAGGCAGGACATCCAAAATCCCCTTGGGACCCCCACCCCCACTTGTCGTCTGTAATGCCTTTTTGGGGTGAGGGTCCAGTGTTCCCCCCCTTGGGACTCTCATCCTCCATTTGTTCCTATATCTCTTTTTCTGGGTGTGGGGGGGGGTCTCACTATACCCCTGGGACACTCCCACCCCCACACATCCTCACTCCTATAGCTCCTTCTCGAGGGAGGGGATCCAAAGTCCTGAACCCCCCCCGGACGCCCATCCTCTGCTTGCTCCTGTACCACCTCTTTTTGGGGTCCCTGTGTGTTGGGCCACCTGATTGCCCCCCCACCTTCACCCCTTAGCCCCCCAGCCCCGCATTTTCTCCTGCAGGACTGGTGCCAAAAGAGGAGCGATTTATTTTTCTATGCCAAACTAAAATAATAATAATATTAATAATTATTATATATATGTAAGTAAACAAGAGGAAAAGATTTAAGAAACATTTTAAAAAAATCACAACTCTGGGGTGAACCAACTGAGACCGGCACAACTCGTGTCAGCAGTGTCATACCCCCCCCCCCGGCCCCCCTGTTCCCCGCTTTGCTGCCAGATGCCTTTCCCGTAGCAGGGGAGCTCACCCCGGGATGGGGGCACCAATAGGGAGGGCCCACTCCGACAACCCCCCATCCCCATCCTTGACCTTTTTGGAGTATAAATAAATATTTTGCACACTGCGGGGTGGGTTCGTCTCTCTTGGAGGAGGGAGCTATGGGGATTTTAGGGGTGCCCCCATCCCTGCTGATTCAATGGAGATGGGGGCTGGCTTTAAGTGAGGGGGGGGGAAGGGAGGGGTAAGGGGGTGTCTGCAGCACGGGCTGGGCACTGAACTACTCCCTCCTCCTCAAATTCCACCACCTCTGGCCCTGCAACCCCCAAATAACCCCCACACTCCCCAATTCACCCACCTCCTTTTTACCCCCCACATATGTCCCCCTTTTTACCTCATCCGAGTTACTCTCCCCATCAAATCCCCCACCCCCTGCACCCCCCATCCCCCCTCCCGCACCCCAACATCCCCCCACCCAAACCCCCCATTCAGGCCTCCTCTGGACCGCCCCCCGCACAGCCCCCTCCGCAACCCACCCACCCATCGCCTCACAGGCCACGCCCCCTGCCGCAGAGACTACGCCCCCAACACAGCAAACCCCGCCCCTCCGCTCCCAAACCACGCCCCGTTCTCCATAGATCACGCCCCTCGACAACTGTTCTCCCCGCCCCTCCAGTTATAGCCCCGCCTCCCACTATAGGCCCCAGCCTCCCTTCCCCGCCCCTCCAATCACAGCCCCGCCTCCCTACCCAAGCCCCGCCCTTCGGTCCCGTTCCGGCCCCGCCCCCGGAAGCGGCGGTCGAGGTGTCGCAGTGCGCGGCCGGAGCCATCGGAGCCGCCGGCCCCAACGGGCCGGGCCGGGCCGGGCCGGGTTGTGCCATGAAGGGGAAAGAAGAACGAGAAGGGGGAGGGGGGGGGCCTGGGGCAACCGGGCCGGGCATAGCGGGGGGTGGTAGCCCCGAGAAGAGTCATAGCGCGCAGGAGCACAAGGAGCAAGGGAACCGACTCTTCGGCGGCCGCAAGTACCCCGAGGCCGCCGCCTGCTACGGCCGCGCTATCGTGAGTCCAGCGGAACCCCCACCCCGGGCTGGGAGCGGACGGGGCAGGGCCCCGGGGACGGGACCCCTAGGCTCGGACACCACCCCCCATCCCCCGGACCTGCACGCCCTCCTCTGGGTCTGGCCGGGACACCCCCGGGGACGGGACACCTCCTCCCCGGGATGGACACCCCGTGGCCTAGGTGGGACCTGCGGGGGGTGGAACCCCCGTGTCCTGGGCTGGGTCCTACTGGGACAGGACCCCCAGGGATGGCACCCTTCTGGCCTGTGAGGGGACCCGCAGAACGTGACCCTCGGAATAAGATACCTCCCTCTGGGCCTGGCCTTGACACCCCCGAGCTGGGACCCCCATGGCTTGTATCTCCCTCTAGGGCCTGGACCCACTTTGGCCTTGACCACGACCCCCAGGCCTGGGCACCCCACCCTCAGCCAGGCCCCAAGCTGTCCCCCCTCCTGCATTCACAGCCTTCTCCCCCCAAACTGTCCCCAGCCTGGGTTTGTGACCCCCTTGTACCCAAGGCTGTGCAGGACAAAGGGCCCATGGTGGTGGGGAGGTCACACAGGCCGCCCTATAGCCCCAGCTTGTCCCTCCCTCCATTCAGGAGAGTAGAAGGACTCGGGGTATTCTCACCCGAGGTGACAGCTCACTCTGTCACCCAGCTGTCACCCCACTGTCCCCTCTGGATGGCTGTAACCCCAGGGTCTGGCCTTGCAGAACCGCAACCCCTTGGTGGCCGTCTACTACACCAACCGTGCCCTCTGCTACCTGAAGATGCAGCAGCATGACAAGGCCCTGGCTGACTGCAAGCGGGCCCTGGAGCTGGATGGGCAGTCTGTCAAAGCCCACTTCTTCCTGGGCCAGTGCCAGATGGAGATGGAGAACTATGACGAGGCCATCGCCAACCTGCAGCGAGGTCAGTGGGGACCCCTCCTTCCCTCCCCACCCCAAAACCCTCCCCAAAAGCAACCCCAGGGATGAGGAAAAGGAGCAGGGGTGCTGGCAGCTCTTGAACTGCCCCTTTCCTCCCCCTCAGCCTACAACCTGGCCAAGGAGCAGCGTCTGAACTTTGGGGACGACATCCCCAGCGCCCTGCGCATCGCCAAGAAGAAGCGCTGGAACAGCATCGAGGAGAAACGGATCAACCAGGAGAATGAGCTGCACTCCTACCTGACCAGGCTGATCATGGCCGAGAAGGAGAGGTGGTGGCACGGGGTGGGGGCACCCCTCAAGGCTTTTTGTTTTGGTTTGATTTTTTTTCTAAGTGCCACCAAGCTGTGGCAGCTCTGCCTGGTGCCAGCAGAGCCCTGCAGTGAGGGCACCTGGGAAGGGACAGGCAGTGTCCCTCTGTCCCCTCATCATCTCCCTGCTCTCTCCTAGGGAGCTGGCCGAGTGCCGGAAGGCTCAGCAGGAGGAAAACGCGGACGAGAGCCGGAGCAGAGTTCAGTTGGCCACCATTGAGGCCAAACATGTGAGTCAAGGGGCTGGGATATGAGCCAAGCCTTCCTCACCCCATCCTCCTCCTCCTTCCCTGCTGCAGCTGTGCAGGAGAAAGGCAAGAGCCACACAGTTTCTCAGCCCTTCTTTTGTGGCCTGAACTGCTCTTGCAGGGCTTTTGTGTGTGTGTGTGTCCCACAGTGTGACAGCCACGCCTGCTCTGCCACCTCCTGTCCTGGCCCAGTTGTGGTGACACCCACTTCTGCTCTGTACCTGCACCAGGGGGGTGGGTGCTCAGCTGGCAGAGGGGCCTTATCCCAGGATAAGAGTAGCCCTGGGAAGGCAGGTTGGTTTTAAGCTGCATCACTCCTGCCCCACAGACACCAGCAGGAGCTGTGACAGCCACCAAGGACCTGCCACCTTGTCTCTGCCAGCTCCTGATCTCTCCCTGGGCACACATAGCCCCCCTCCGCCAGGATCCCCTCACCCTCACAACCTTTTCTTTCAGGACAAGTACCTGGCAGACATGGACGAGCTCTTCTCTCAAGTGGATGAGAAGAGGAAGGTGAGTTGCTCCCGTCTGGAGCTGTTCCTGGCTGCCACCTCCACCATCTGTCCCGTGTCTCCTCTCTGAGTCTCTGCAACCTCCCCCCCTTTTGTGTTTTGTTTTGTTTGTTGGTTGGGGTTTTTTTTTGGGGGGGAGGGGGGAGTTTTGGGGTTTTTCTTTTGTTTTTTTTTTGTCGATGGGCTTTCCCAACCCCTCCTGACCCCAATCTCCTTTTCTTGAGCCAGAAACGGGACATCCCTGACTACCTGTGTGGCAAGATCAGTTTTGAGCTGATGCGGGAGCCCTGCATCACACCCAGTGGCATCACCTACGACAGGAAGGACATCGAGGAGCATCTCCAGGTACCTGGGGCAGCAGGGGTCCCCCAGGACCCTGCCACCAGGCCTCTGTCCCCCTCCTGCCAGGGCCTACAGGCAGCTGCCTGCTCAGCTTAGGAGCTCATAGCTTCCTTGGCTTTGGTCCCAGGTACCTGCCTGGGCAGATCCCTGGGGAGGTGCTGGGGCAGGGAGGAGGGCAGTGGGTGCTGCCTGAGGTGGGGAGGGCTGTTGGCAGGGGGGTTGTGCCTTCACCCTGCACCTTCAGAGGTGGGGCTTGACCCCCTGGTGCCCCACTCCCTGGCAGCAGGCGTGTGGCTGCCTGGCTGCTGCTGCTGGACACAGGGGTGCCCCGGGGCAGAGGGCATGCAGGTGGAGCAACCGGTTGGTCACCCTCTCCTCCCCCTGCAGCGCGTGGGGCATTTCGATCCGGTGACGAGGAGTCCCCTGACCCAGGACCAGCTCATCCCCAACCTGGCCATGAAGGAGGTGATCGACGCCTTCATCTCAGAGAACGGTTGGGTGGAGGATTACTGAGGGACAGCCCTGGCTGTGGTGGCAGGGAGGGCTCTGGCCAGGCTGGCACCATGCCTTACTTGCTCTCCGGCTGCTCCTGCTCTTCTCCAGCTGCCTGCAGACCCCACGCTGGGCCAGGGCACAGCCCCATCTCCCCCTCTTCCTGAGGAACCATGACAGCGGGGTGGGCACCAAGGCTCCCCCAGGGGCGTCCCCCTTTTCACTGGTCTTGGCCACTGCAGCACTTGGAGGAGGATCTCCAAGAGCCCAGGAGGTCTCACCAACATCATCATCCAGAGAGTGGGGTTCCTCTCGGCTGTGGCAGCTGAACAAGCCCCAAAAAATCACATCCTGCTCCAGGGATTTGCTGCCAGGAGCTTTGCCAGGATGAGTGCTGAGTACAGTGATGTTTCCTCTTCCTCCTCTCTCCTGGCTGGGTGGTGGTCTCCTCTCTCCTGTAAATAGCCACTTGCCCAGGGTGGGAGACCCACCTTCTGACGCTGACTCACCCTTTGGCTTGCCCTGGGGAACTGTTGTCCTTCTCCCCACCTTGCAAATGGGTGGCTCATGCAGCCCCTTACCCACCAGGCCCATGAACAACCCTCCCGGGTGAAAAGCTCTTCTTCCTTCTCGTGAAATCCCTTGGAAAAAAAAAACAAAAAAACAAAGACAGACCAAAAAAATCCATGGTTGACAGGCTCCAGCCTTGCATTGGCCAACAGCCCCCCCTGGCTTCCGAGCACCCTCCAGAAGTTTGCCAATGTCCATTAACAACAACAAAAATATATGTAAAATAAATATTAAAAAAAAATTAGCAATAAACATGGAAAAACAAAATCAAATAAAAGTTGGCATGGTTTGGGGGGGTGATCTCTGCAGTGCCAGCTGTGGATGAACAGGTTTGCCTGTGCCACGCCCCCCATCCTGCCTGCATTCCCATTGAGGAGGGGATGTAATGACACAGGAGGGGTTCCACAGAACAACTTTAATCCAAAAGGGAGGGGAAAGCCCAGTAAAACCCAGCAGGGCTTCAGGCACTTGGTCCCAACACAAGTTGCTGAGTGGGTGGATGCTGGTGCTGCCACCCCAGGACGCTGGTGACATGTCCTCGGTGACATGTCCTCATCCCTCCAGGCTCTACCCCAGGAAGGTGGAGATGAAGACGCTGGTGTCCAGGTTGAGGGTGGCGTGCCACCAGCGGTCCGGGAAGTATAGGACCTGCCAAGAACGACCCGGGGAGGAGGGCGAGAGGGGGAGGTCCCATGGGCTCCACCCCGCCGTCCTAGGGGGGGTGTCCCCAACAGGCAGGGTGCCAGGGGGGGCAGACGAACCTCTCCGGGGCGGAGGGTGCACTGGAGCGGGCGCTGGGCACGGGGCAGTGTGGGGTAAGTGTGGTGGAGCCAGGCCAGGGTGGTCTCATTTGGGTGGAAGTGAGGGGTGTGATCCGGTGGGTAGAGAAACCAGCGCTGGAATACATGAAAAGGGGGGGGGGCTCAGCCCTGGGGGGGTTCTCCAGCCCACCACCATGGTCAGGGGATGCCCCTTGGGAGGTTGCTTTTAACCCATCCCACCAGGCTCGTCTCACCTTCCTGCCAAAGATCACCTCTGAGTAACCAGGGCCATGCCAGTGGAAGGGAACGCCAGAGCCAGAGCCTATGGCAGGAGGAGGAGAAGAATCAGTGCTGTGGAGACCCCACCCTGCCCCCCTCCTCCAGCACCCACCTGCAATCCCGAAGCTGTAGGCAGGGCTGGTGCCTGGGATTCGGAATGGGGGGGGCACATACTGCTGGAAGAGGGAGCCCCACTCGGTGAAGTTGTTGTCCCCGAAGAAGTAGAGTGTGTCTGGGGTGGGGAAGAAAGGGGAGGGTGAGGATGGTGAGGAGGTGGGGGAAGGGGGACATCCACGAAGAGCAGGACAGGGCAACCCACCACTGCCCAGCTGGGCCAGGTCTTGCGGCTTCAGCAGCTGCTCCACGTACTCCTGGAAGGGCACATCCACTGAGGGAAGGGGGGGAGATGGGGGAATTACGCCAGGACCCCTGAGCAGGTCACAGCTTGGGGTTGGGGGGTGGGGGTGTCACGCCAGGACCCCTCGAGCACGGCTCTGGGAGCCATTCCGGGACCCCCCGAGGGGGCTGGGCGTCCCCCCCCTCACCTTTGCGGTAGGAATAGGTGTTGGCGGTGCTGAGCCGCACCAGGCGGTCCCCGAAGGCCGCCAACAGTTTGTCCCGGGTGCAGAGGGCACGGAAAGCCTTGGGATATACACACACACACACGGGGTCGGGATGGATCCAGGGGTCTCCCTCCCCTCCCCCGGTCACTCCCCCCCGGCACTCACCGAGTTGTCAGTCACCCCGCGCAGGATCACCGGCCGGGAGTAGGCGAACCTGGAAGAGAGAAAGCACGGTACCGGGGGGGCCGGCCCCACTCAGCCCCACGGCCCGTCCTCACCAACCCGCCCCGGGCACCTCCGCTCGTACCGCTGCAGGAAGAGGGAGTAGGTGAGGGAGGCGTCCGCCCGCTCCACCGTGCACCGCTCCTCCTCCGGCACCGCGCCCGCCAGCCTGCAACGGGAGGCTCCGCTCGGCACCGCCACCGAACCCACCACCACCGGCCCCGTCCGGCTCCCTCACTCACCAGCCGCCGCCGGGCAGGTCGGCGCAGCCCGCGGTCCGAGCCCAGGCCAGCGGCAGCAACAGCCGGAGGAGCCGCGGGGCCGCCATGGGGGAGCGGGGCCGCCGCCGGACTACGAGTCCCAGCAGCTTGCGCGGCACGCGTGACGGAGCACGCTGCCATTGGCTGGGGGCTGCACGACGGCTCCCGGTAGGGGTCAAGCTTAAAAGGGGCAACGCGGCCAGCGAGGTGTACGATCCGGTGGCACGGGGAAGAGCCGGGACTGACACCCCGCCCGCCCTCCCCACCCCCGAGCCTGCTCCACGGGAGGTTAAAGACAGAGAAGAAGCACGGCCCAGTTTAGCGTCTGTGTTTTGTTTTAATCCCGTAGAAAAGAGGTGGGAGGGGAGGCACCAACAGCCCCAAACCTCCACCAAAATAAATACCGGCAGGGAGGTGCGGGCAAAGCCCTGCCTGCACCTTGCCCGCCCCTCGCCCTGGGGCTCAGGTGTACTCGCAGAGGTGGCCGCAGCCTGCGGGGCAGTGGGAGCTGGTCTCCAGCCACTTCATGATGTGCTGGAGGTGGCCCCCGTGGCTGCAGCCCTGGCACCAAACGAAGAGTCCCTTCACCACGTGGTGACAGACAGCACACATGCTGGCACACTGCCGGCACCTGCAGCGGAGAGAGGAGACAGCGGCTGAGAACACAACCAGGAGGACCACGGGGGAGCTGAGCCCTTCCTTCTTCCTGTCCCCCTCAACCCTTTTTTGTGACCCCCCTACCCCCCAAGGGTGACCAGGACACCATCCCATCCCCAACCTGTCACAGATCCAGCCCCGGTTGCTCATGGGCCTCTTGCAGTTGCTGCAGTTGATGTGGAGGGTGGTGGAGGCTTGGTTGAGGCAGTTGATGGAGCGGCAGGTGCTCAGCTTGATCACCTCGTTGGAGATGTTCCAGAGCTGGAAACGCTGCAGCAGGTCGATGTAGGATGTGTACCAGTGCTCCTAGGGAATGCCACAGACAGCTGAGCAACGATAACTCCCCACAAAATCCCACCAAAATCCCAGCCCTGCATTTCAAAAGCAAGATCCCTGCAGTGGGAGCACTGGGGAAGAGGACGCAATCAACAGGCCAAGGCCACTTCTCCACCCTGGCCATGCAGCCACCACCTCAGGTCCCTGCCAGGACCAGTGGCAGAGCAACCAGAGGTCCTGGAGCTTCCCACCCCAACTTAGAGAAGGCCTGGAGGAGAGGAGAAGCACCCATAGCCCCAGCAGTATCCCATCATGATGTGATACACCACCTCGGGGTCCCACCAAGGTATCCCACTCCACCTCATGGGGTCGCAGAGCTCAGCTCCTGGGGTGGTCTCACCTGGGTCTGCTCGTCAATCTCCTTGCGGATGCGGTCCCCCAGGACAATGAGCACAGACACAGCTGTCTGCACGTCCCCCTGCTCGGCGTAGAAGAGGAGAGTGTCCCTCACGATGGGGTTGAAGAAGTCGGAGGGCAGGCGGTTCTCATAGAGGGAGTGGGAGATGGAGATGAGGGAGAAGGACTCCACGGGGGTCAGGGACACAGTCTCAGCCTCGTTGCCACTGACATGAGGGGAGTCAGCCTTGTCCTGCAGGTGGTCCAAGGCTGAGGGGTTGTCCATGATTTCGTGGCGCAGGGGGAAGGCTTCCTGGGGCAGGCTGTACTCCTGCTCTTCAGCTGCTGGCAAAGAGATCTGATCACGAAGCAGGGATGGGCTGGGGGGGGAAAAAAACCCAGCCCCGTGGCAACTGGGCCTGGTGACACCCCCAGCACGCACCACACCCCTCACCGTGTGGGTTCTCGTGGTCCATCATGTACAGGTCATCCTCATCTGCCTCCACATCTCCCAGCAAGTAGTCAGCAGGGACATCACTGCCCTCTGTTTCCTCGTTGTCTATGTGCCCAAGGAGACAGAAATCAGCTCCTCCACCTTGGGCACAGGGTCAGAGCCACATTCCCTGCCCCAGCATGCCCATCCAAGCCCAGTGGCTCTGGACCCCACCACCACAGCCACCACCGTGGGGGTAAATTGTCCTTTCTGTGATACCCAGCTCCTATCACCTCAATTCAGGGCCATCTACAGCTGCAGAGGGATGAGCTGCAGGACTGGGACCATGCCCCCCACTCCCCCAAGGCAGGTTACCCTCGTTGTTGATGAGGGTGGAGGAGGAATCCATGAGGATGTTCTCCGTGCGGTTCTCTCCTTTGCTGCGGTCCAGCCTTGACTCGCTGCCCAGCCCAGAGGGGATGTCCTTCAGGTTAAAGCTGGGAAAGAAGCAAAATGTGGCTCAATTGAAGAGTCACAAAAGTTCCAGCCAGCAAACAGCCTGGAGCATAAACCTCCAGTCACCATTCTGAGCAGCCAGACACAGGATGGAGTGATTTCCCTCCACTAAGAGGTCAGTTGTCCCCAACTTGGTGACTTAAAAACACAGACATGTGGTGATCCACCAAGCCCCTGAGATGGAGAGGTAAGGGGCTAGGGTGGAAGAGCTGAGCTCCTCACCTCACAGACAGCACCCCCTGGATGCAGGGCTCGGTGGAGGAGAGTGTTTTTTTTTGTTTGATGTCACTCACCCTGGGGACTGGCAGCTCCTTCGGAGTACTTACTCCTCACTTTTATGTGTCATCGAGAAGAGGAAAAACAAGTTTTCCTGCTTCCTCAACCCACGCTGGGGCTGTCCTCTCCCTTTGAAAAGCAGAAGATGATCTCTCCCCACCAGCAGCCCGATGGGGTCTCTCCATCCCCAGGCCTCATCAGTCCTTCATTAAATAACTGATCAGGTGCTCCCAGCCCCATCACAGTTCCCAGTTTCAGGGAGGGAAGGGAGCAGCAGAGCAGCCTGCATGCCAGGCTGGTTGCACCCACATGTCTGTGTCCTCACAACACCAATCTGCACACCAGTGTGAGCAAGAGCTGCCCCTGCTCCCACCTGTGGCTCCAGACCAGGAGCCACCAACCCCATTGGTGGCTGTGACTCTGTTCTCCCCTTACCTGTTCATGAGTGGGAGGGCAGAGCTGCCTTTCCCCATGCTGTGGTTGAGGTTGGTGGAGGACATGGTGCTGAGGCTGGAGTAGATGATTCGCAGCATTGTCCATGTTTGGGCCACCTGTGGGAGAGACAGACAGGGCCAGAGCTCACCAGGGGTGAAACCAGGTGGGACTGACCACAAACCCAGCTGAGAGAGCTGGGCAGGCTCCTGGGTGCAGGGGTGAGGTTGTGAGCAATGATCTGTGCTTGTTGGAAGGGACAGCAGGATGGGTTGAGTGCCAGGTAGAGGTGTAGGTTTTGGGGACAGCCAAAGAGACAGCCGCCATCCATCTGGGTGGTGGGCATCATGATGGGAGGATGAGGGAGGACAAGTCTGCTCTGGAGCCAGGCTGAGAGAGTTGGGGGTGTTCAGCCTGGAGAAGAGAAGGTTCTGGGGAGACCTTAGAGCACCTTCCAGTGCCTGAAGGGGCTCCAGGGAAGCTGGGGAGGGACTTGGGACAAGGGCCTGGAGGGATGGGATGAGGGGGAAGGAGTTTCAGACTGGAAGAGGGGAGATTGAAATGAGATCTGAGGAAGGAATTGTTTGCTGTGAGGGTGCTGAGCCCCTGGCCCAGGTTGCCCCGACAAGCTGTGGCTGCCCCATCCCTGGCAGTGTTGAAGGCCCCAGGTTGGATGGGGCTTGGAGCACCCTGGGCTGCTGGGAGGTGTCCCTGCCCATGGCAGGGTTGGCACTGGGTGAGCTTTAAGTTCCCTTCAACCCCAACTATTCTGGGATTCCATGGTTCTACACTCAGAGCACCAGCACTGGCCTGGGTCTGCCCGCAGGCTGGGTCTCACCTGGTTGCGGTCCAAGCCCTTGGCCACCTTGGCATTGTGATCACAAAGGTCAGGTAGGGGCCGGCCGGCCAGGGCGTACTGCTTGGCAGTGTGGACAAACCAATCCATGCTGCCACTCTCCACCTCTGTCTCGAAGACGCTGAGGGCACTGGAGGAGGAGATGTACTCAAACTGCTCCGTGGGGTCCAGCTTGCGCTTGAAGAAGATGGGGTGGCGGCGGTCCCCCAGGTAGGGCTTGCGGTTGGAGTCAGAGGAGATGAGGCTCTCCTTGGCAGCAAAGGCCAGGTCTCCATAGAGGCTGTAGCAGAGTCCCTCAGGGTTGGCCCTCTCGATGGGTTGGCTGGCGTCCTTGAAGATGTGCTGGTAGAGGGTGCTGTCCTTGGAACCGGACAGGAGGAAGTAAGGGTCGTGGAGGTGCCTCCAGACAATGCCTGTGGTGACGTCCTTGTGCTCCTCAAACATGGCAGAGGGGATGAAGGGTCGGCGCACGTCCCAGACATAGATGTTGTGGTCCACCATCATGGAGCAGGTGGCGATGTGGTGCTTGCACTCTGGGCGCCACTTCACCCGGGCCACCGAGGCGATGGTCTGCACGCAGTAGATCTCCTTGGCCCGCGTGGTGTTCATGTCCCACACCTTCACCATCTTATCCCGACCACCTGTGGCCAGCCAGCCCCTGGGAGGATGGAGAAGGGGAGATGTCAGCCCGGGCTGACATCCTGTCTGTCCACCTCCCTTTTCCCGTCCTGCTGCAGAGATGTGACTGTGTCCGCACTGAGGGGAGGCAGCTGGGCTTGGAATCACAGGCTCCCACGTGCTACCCCAACACCTCCACACCCCAATAACCCATCAGACACCACCCACAAAATCACAGAATCATGTGGACTGGGAAAAGACCTTCCAGATCATCCAGTCCAACCATTCCCCCAGCACTGCCAAGGCCACCACTAACCCATGTCCCTCAACATTGCAATTCCATGGCCTTGAAACCCCTCCAGGGATGATGGGGACTCCAGCCCTGCCCTGGGCAGCCTGTGCCAGGCCCTGACAACCCTTTCCAGGGAGAAATTGTTCCCCAGCTCCAACCTAAACCTCCCCTGGCACAACTTGAGGCCAAAAGTTCCTCTTGTCCCATCCCTTGTTCCTTGGGAGCAGAGCCCGATCCCCCCTGGCTCCAACCTCCTCTCAGGGGGTTGCAGAGAGCCACAAGGTCTCCCCTCAGCCTCCTCTGATCCAGGATCAACAGCCCCAGGTCCTTCAGCATCTCCTGATATGTCTTACTCTGTCCTTAGGAAAGACCCCTCCTGACTGCTCCTGTTTGAGTCTCCAGAGAGGTTGTGGAGTCTCCTCTGGAGACTTTCAAGACCCATCTGGGTGCATTTCTGAGTGACCTGCCCTAGCTTTGATCCCGCTGTGGCAGAGGGCCTGGACTTGATGATCTCCAGAGATCCTTTCCAACCCCTGACATTCTGTGGTTCTGCAAGTGCCTCAGAAACCGCCTATTTGTCAGAAAACAACCCCAACCCCAACACATCCTCCCAGCAATCATCACTCCCACCCTCCAGCAACAGACCAGCCTCTGACAGAAGGCGACAGGCTATCAGAGAGCTTGCTTCCCCCCCACCAACCCTCCCCCCCAAAAAAAGGTGCCAGCTCCAATTTTAGGTGCTCCATCCATGCTGGAGGGGCTGTCAGGGTACAGCCCCACACCCACCTGTCCTCGGGGTGCCAGTCACAGCAGAAGACGGGCCCATTGTGGGCAGTGAACATCCTCTCATAGCGATCGGGCCGGCGGATGTCCCAGAGTTGGACATTCCCGTTCTCAAAGGTGGCAGCAAAGGTGAAGTAGTCCCGGATGCTGAACTGGACATCACGCACGCTCTCCGACTGGCCTGAGGAATTGAGAGCTCCAACCAAGCTGAAAAAACCCCATGGGAAGAGCCCCCAGCCCAGAGAGAAGGGGAAGCAGGTAGAGATGGTGCCCCTCGAGTGCTGTGTTCAGTCCTGGGTCCCTCACTACAAGGACACTGAGGGGCTGGAGTGAGTTGGGAGAAGGGCAGTGGAGCTGGGGAAGGGTCGGGAGAACAAGGAGAGGCTGAGGGAACTGGGATTGTTCAGTTTGGAGAAGAGGAGGCTGAGGGAAGACCTCATTGACTTCTACAGCTCCCTGGAAGGAGGCTGTAGGGAGGTGGGGGTTGGCCTCTTCTCCCCAGTGAATAATGACCAGAGGAAATGAGCTGAAATTGTACCAGAGGAGGTTCAGGTTAGATCTGAGGAAGAATTCTTTAGTGAATGAGTGGACAGAGGCTGCCCAGGGAGGTGGTGGTGTCACTATCCCTGGAGGGATTTAAAACATGTAGATGTGGCACTTCAGGGCATGCTCTGGTGGCCCAGATTGTAGGGGTTCTGTTTTTTCCTTTGTTGTGTGTGTGTATGGTTGGACTCTGAGATCTCAGGGGTCCTGTCCAACCATGACCGTGCTTCTATGCACGTGCTTCTATGAGATGTGGCCACCTTCCACCTCCTGTGCAGACCCAGCCCCCAGACAAAGCAGCAAAATACTTCTCAGCTCCCTCCCTGCCTGCTCTGGTCACCTCCCCCTCAGCAAACCCTCCCCTCAGGCCCAGGGAAGGCTAAAGCCCCCCAAGCTCTGCCTCTCAGCTGAGGAGGGGGACAAGGACCAGGCCATGCTCCTACCAGAGAAGGTGCTGACCGAGTCCTTCTTGCGGAGGTCAAAGCACTTCATGTAACCATCCTGGGAGCCACTGAGGAGCATGTAGACCTCGGTGGGGTGGAAGCAGACCTTGTTGACCGTGCGCTTGTGCTCGGTGAAGAGCTGGTCCTGCTTGTTGCGGGAAGGTTTGCCCAGGTTCCAGGTGACCACCACGCCGTTGGTGGCGGCCGTGGCCAGCAGGTTCTCGTCCATCTGGTGCCACACCACGTCGGCACAGCTGAAGTTCAAGGAGGGCTTGCGGCCCACCCGGAGGTTCAGCTTCTCCACAAACTGCTCCTCCTCGATGGAGTAGATCTTGAAGATGTTGCGGCCGGCCACCACCACCTGTGCGGCGTCGCGGCAGACGCTGATGGCGTTGGCAGGGGCATCCAGGTGGCAGAACATGGTCCTGCCCGTCAGGGCGTTGCCCCCCAGGGCGGTGGTGACCCTGGCCATCTTCTCCATGGCTGTCCTGGGGGCGCAATCCCCTCTCCGGGTGCAGGCTCGCAGGCTGCCTTCACCCCCGCAGGCTGCATTCACGCTCGCCCAGCCGCTCTGCTCCACCTCAGCCAGAGCTGGGAAGGGACAAACTCGGCTCCCGCTGCTCCTGCCCAGACCCAGGCAGCTTCAGCCGTGGATTTTGGTGGCCGCATCAACGGGCCACAGAGGCAAGAGGCAACCAGCCTGGCTGCTACCTGCAGGGGAGAGATACAGCCCTGCACCAGGCTCCTCCTCCTGATGCTGCCAGCTGAAAATTCCTCCCAGGGAGTCCTTGAAAACCTTTCCAGGGTTTCTTTCCCCTTTTCAGGATTTCTTTCCTCAGTTCAAGCCCCCGAGATGCTCCACTGACACGAGCAGCTGCTGGTGACACCAGGGAAGGTTGACTACAGCAACATGAACCGAAGCGACTGGCGTCTCCAGCAAGAGGATGGGGGAACCGAGGCTGTGGTCATCTCCACAGGGCAGCCCAAACCCCTGCAAGCACCACAGGCAGGGTTCACCCTGCTCCTCCAGTCGGGGGGGCAAGCATAGAAGCAACTCTTCCCCTTCCTGTCCAGGGTGCCAGGGACTGGTAGCTCCTCCTGGGGGGGGCCTGGGGGCAGCAAGGCTGCCTGGAGGGGTTTGTAAAGTCCCTGGGAGCACCCACAGTCTGCCCAACCCCCTCGAGCCAGGCCCTCCTGCTCCTACACCCTTCCCTTTCCAGGAGCCCCAGCATTCCCCCCTTCTCAGGGCCTGCTCCTGACATACAAATCCCCCAGGGCCCCCTCCGGCCCCGCAGAGCCTCCTCAGGGCCCCCTCCTGACCCTCAGGGCCCATTCAGAGCCTCTCAGCACCCTCAGGGCCCCATACCACCCCACAGCCTCCTCAAGATCCCCTCCCATCCCGCAGGGCCTCCTCAAGGCTCCCCTCAAGTGCCCCTTGAGTCCCCTGCCCCCTCGTAGCCCTCTTAAGGCCCCCTTCTCCACCGCAGGGCCTCCTCAGAACCCCCTCCAGCCCCGCGGTCCCGTCGGAACCCCTTCTCGCCTCCCAACCCCGCCCCCCGCGGTACATAACCCCGGTACCGGTACCTCAGGCCCAGCAGCTCCCGCGGCCGCAGCCACGGAAATAACCACCAGGCCCCGCCCCTTCCTCATCACCACGCCCCCCACACAGACCGCGCCCCCTCATACGGACCACGCCCCCTTCACAGCTGAGCTCCGCGTTAGCCACGCCCACCCTCAAGCCACGCCCCCTGCACGGAGCGAGGGGCAGAACGGGGGAGGAGGGGGGACCCGGGGCTGTGGGGTGCATTGGGGGGGGTGAAGGGGGAAATTGGGGGTGCTAAGGGGAGTGGGGGGTGCACTGGGGGGGGGGGGTGAAGGGGGAAATTGGGAGGCCAAGAGGAATGAGAGTGGAGGGGGGAAATGAGGGTTCGGGGGGTATGAGGTGCATTGGGGCGGGGTGCAGGGGAGATGGGTGCTAAAGGGGGTGTAGGGGTGCAGGACGGGCAGAGGGGATATGGAGTGCATTGGTGTAGGGGAAAAAAGGGGGTATTGAAGGGAGGGAGTGGGGGGTTGCAAGGGGGAAATAGGGGGGGGTCAGGGGAAAATGGGGTGCACTGGGATTGGAGTGCAGGAGGGAAATGGGGGGGGCGGGAGAAGAGAGGTTGTATTTTGGTGGGGGTGCAAGGAAGGAGTGGGGGACCAAGGGGAGTAGGGGTGCAGGGGAGAAATGGGGAGGGCAGGGGGACATGGGGTGCTTTGGGATGGGGGCGCAAGGGGGAATTGGGGACGCTAGGGGGATGTGGGTTCAATTTAGGGGATGAAGGGGGGAATATGGGGTGAGGGGGCCGGGGTGATATGAGGTGCATTGGGGTGGGGGAGCAAGGGAGATGGGGTGTACTGGGGTGGGAGTGCAGTGGAATAGTGAGGGGGCAGAGGGATTAGGGGATGCATTAGGCTGGGGGGAAAAGGGAAACTAGGAGGGGCCGGGTGCATATGGGGTGCATTGGGATGGTGGGCCAAGGGGGGTGGGAAATGCAGGGGGGAAATAGGGAGGGGCAAAGGGATATGGGGTGTAGGGGGAAATGGGCAGGTAGAGGGCGGATAGGGAGTGAATTGCAATAGTGATGGCTGGGGAATATGGAGTGCGGTGTGTATGTAGGGGTGCAATGGGGAAAACAGGGGTGTCAGGGGAATATGAGATTAATTGGGTGTGGGGGTGCCAGGGAAATCCAGGGTACATGGGGGGGCTGAGGGTACCGGGGGGAATATGAAGGTGCCATAGTGTGTATGGGGTGCAAGAGGGGCGTAATGGGGTGTGCTGTGTGGTATGGGGGTGTACTGCAGTGTATGGAGGTCCAGGGGGCATATGGGGGTGCAGTGGGGTTATGGGGGTTCCCTGGTAGTTATGCGGGTTCAGAGGAGGGTATGAGGATGCAGAGGGGTTTATGGGGGTGCCCGAGGGGGCATGGGGACGCCAGGGCTGCTTCTGTGAAGTGGGACTGTGGGGTGCGCAGGCCTCCTGCCCACCCCCATCTGCAGCTGCCCCCACCCTGTGTCCCACGGCACCGCTGTCTTCGGGAGTGCAGACAGCTCCCCCCACCCTGCCTGCCACAGTGTCGGGCTGCTCTGTGCCCCAGAGGTGCCACCTTGCCCACCACTGTTCCCGTCACACCCCAAAACCCTCTTCCAGGGCCACGAGGGTCCGTCCTCGTGCCATTTTGGGGCCAGAAAGGGCCATTCTGGACAAAGGAGGGCGCAGAGGCGGCGGGTGGTGCAGCAGTTCCTTCCCGGCCGCTACAAAGGCAAAACAAACCGAAAGCAACGTCCGTGTCCCTGTCCTTGTCCATGTCCCTGTCCGTGTCCATCCCTGCGCTCCGCCCGGGTGGCCGGTGTGGCAGCGGGTGATGCCCTGGAAACAGCCACCAAGCCTTGTCCCACGCCAGGTCCCCAGGGTCCCCTCCTGGTTCCCCCCCCCTTCCCCCAGAAGTTGTCATCCAGACGATGGCTTCCCAGTTGGAAAAGCGGTGGCACAGTGTCCTCAGGTGCATCCTCCCGCTTTCGCTCGGTGCCCTCGTGTCCCCGCCGTGGCTCGGACCTGGCCCAGGATGTCATCCTGGACGTCCCGGGTCGCTCCTCGGTGTTTGGCACCCCACCGACCCCATGGGTGCAGCGGGGTCCCCGGGATGAGGTGATGATGGTGGTCGGGAGGGGAGTAGAAGTTAGTCAGGAGATCCCGGCTCCCAGGGCAGGATCTGACAGGTGCGAAGCCATCTGGAGGGGCCGGGTTGGGGACTGTCACTTGTAACCGTGCCCCCCCGGGGTAGCCTGGAGCCTGCCGTACCACGAGACTGAAGCAAGCGAGCATGCGAGGGCGGCGGGCGGAGCAAAACATCCTAATTCACCGGGAGAAAGCGCTGGGCACCCCCCGAAGGCAGGGCCGGGAGGGGCTCGGGGGTCGGAAGGGTGCACAGCACAGGCGGAGGGGGCGGCTTGGTGACCCAACCATCCTCCGGTGTCACCCGTGGGTGCCAAAAAAAAAAAAAAGAAGCATCCTCCTCTCTCCCATCCTCTGGTCCCCAGGAGCATCCTCGGTGGTGAGACGGGGGGCGGGAGGAGCAGGTTGAGGCCGGGTGCGTGGGGGGTATGTGTGATAAAGGGGGTCACGCCATTGTCTCCTCCCCACTTTGGGTGTCCGTGGTGTCCGTTTGTCCCTCCAGAAGCGGTTGGTGGGACAGCGGGAGGAGGCTGGGCCATGAGAAGAGGAGGAAGGACGAGGAAGGGACAGAATTTACAGGGGATCCTTGAGGTGTCGGTGCTGGGGGTGTCTGGGGTGGCATCTTTTAAGTCGTCGTTCCCCAGCCCCCCGCCTCTCCCCGGCCCAGAAGATGGAAAGAAGTTGGGGTGGGCAATATCAGGCGGGGAGGGGGGGACTCGGGAATCGGGGTGGGAGGGTCCGATCCGGCGCTACTCGATGACCATGCAGCATGGGAGGTGCTGGGAAAAGTATTTGAAGAGCTCGGGGGTGGCCCCGGGGCAGTTGGTGAGCTCCAGCTCCTCCAGATCCTGCAGCTGCACCAACCCCGATAGCCCCGTGGTTGTCAGCAAGGGGCAGCCTGTGAGGGGGTGGGGGAGGGGAACGGTGTCACCCCAAAACAGCAGCACCCCCCTAAACAGACCTCCCAAATAAACCAGCATCCAAAAAACCCTGCACCCCAAGTAAGCACAGCACCCTAAAATCCAGGCCCTGAATAGCAGCAGCCAAAAAACCCCAGCAACCCCCGAAAGAAAATGACCCCCAAAATCCCAGCACCCCCCAAAAAAAAGGATCCCAAAAATAGCATCCAAAAAAACCAACCTCAGCACCCAGAATATCCCAAGGGTCTCAAAGCACCAGGACCCCAAAGCCCCAGCTCCCAAAACAGCACCCAAACCCCCAACATCTCAAAACATCAGCACCCCAAAGCCCATCTGGCAGCCCAACATTCTGCGCCCTGAAACACCCTGAAACAAAAGCACCCAAAAAAACCACTCAGAAAGCCCATCTCCCCAAAACCCAGCACCCCAAAACTCAGTACCACAAAACACCCACACACCAAAACCTCAGTATGCCAAATAATACACCGAGAACCCAGTTCGCAGAACAGCAGCACCCTTAAACCCATCACTGCAAGCACACCAACACTCCAAAACACCAGCACCAGCACCCCCAAAAATGCACCCTAAGAAAACCTCAGCACCACAAAATAGTTTCCAAAAATCCCCCCAAAACACCAGCATTCAAAAAATCCCCAGAACCCCAAAACCTCAACACTCAAAAAACCCAGCACCCTAAAACACCAGGACTCCAAAGCCCATCAATGCTTTGATGTTTGAGTGTTTCAGCACCCTGGAACACCCACACTCCAGAAGTCCAGCACACCCCCTAAAGAAACCCCAGCAGCCAAAAACAATGCACCCAAAATGCCAAGTTCCCAAAACAGCAGCACCCTAAAATCCAGTACTGCAAACACCATCACCCAAAAATAACCACACAAAAAATGCACCAAATGCAACCCAGTACCCTAAAAATGCACAACCACCCCAGCACCATAAAAAAGCATCCAAAAAGCCCAGCTCCCAAAACACCAGCACCTAAAAACCCTCCACTCAGTACCCCAAAAACATCAGACAGAACCCCAGCACCTTCAATAACACAACACCCCCAAATCCCCACCCCCAAAAAACAGCCCCCCCCAAAAAACAGGCCCCCAAACCGACTTCCCTAAAACCCAGCACCCCTAACCCAGCCCCCCAAAACCCATATGTGTTTGTCTTTCCAGGGAGCTGGGCAGGGTGCAGGGTCCCAGGGTCTCAGGAAGCCACTCTGTGCTGTGCTGTGCTGTGCTGGCTGTCCCCAGGTTTGTCCCCATGTTTGTCCCCAGGTTTGTCTCCAGGGCTGTCCCCAGGGCTGTCCCCAGGGCTGTCCCTGACTGTCCCCACTGGCAGGGGTCCCCCCATTCTCACCGGCCAGAGAGAGGAGCCGCAGGCTGCCCATGCCCAGGAGGTGCTTCAGGCCAAAATCCTGCACCTGGAATGTAAAACGGAGTGGGAATGGGGAGAAGGGACACAGAGGGGACACAGGA
The DNA here is from genome assembly GCF_003957555.1 of Calypte anna. Taxonomy (NCBI): domain Eukaryota; kingdom Metazoa; phylum Chordata; class Aves; order Apodiformes; family Trochilidae; genus Calypte; species Calypte anna. Next base: position 15,372,983 of record NC_044260.1, read on the forward strand.
GAGACATGGGAAGTGGCTGCCATTGCACTGGGGTGGTCAGCATTGCTGGGACAGGGAGGCTGGGAGCTGGGTAATGGTCAGGGTGCTGGGTCAGGGTCCAGGTGCTGGGATAGAGACAGGGTGAGGGTCAGGGTGGTGGGGGTTGAGCTCATGGGTGCACCCCAATCCCTTCCAACTTCCCAGTACCAAGCCGCAGAGGCTCCCACCACCCCCAGGGGTTGTTCCCCTGAGCTGGGGTGTTCCCCCGTCCCCCCACCCACCTGGCAGCACCAGCGCAGATAGAGGCTCCGCAGGGAGGACATGGTGGACAGGTAGCTGAGGCCAGTGTCAGTGATCCGCACGCACCTGCCGGGACACTGGGGGTCAGGGGTGGCTGGGAGTGGGGCACCCATGGGTGTCGCCAGACCTGTGGCCACCCACTGCCTCCAGAATGGCATGGCATGGCATGGCATGGCATGGCACTGCTTGGCAACGGCATGACATGGCATGGCTTGGCATGATGTGACATGGCATGGCATGGCATGGCATGGAATGGAAGGTTTTGGTGAAGCTTGGCATGGCTTGACATGGCATGGCCCCAGCTCAGGGGTGGCCCAGCACAAACCTGTCGAGCACCAGCTCCTCCAGCTTGTGCAGGTCACAGGCGATGTACTCCAGGGCCATGTCGGTGATGCGAGGGCACCAGGAGAGGTCGAGGCTGCGAAGCTTCCGCAGGTTCTCAGCCACCAGCTCCACGCCATCATCTGTCACCTTGGAGCAACCCGAGAGGCTGAGGACGCTCAGGTTGGGCAGGCTGTGGACCATGTTGACCACGCCGTGGTTGGTGATCTCCCAGCAGGAGTTGAGGCGCAAGGTGTGGGTGGTGTAACCTTGCTTGGCAGTGAAGTAGGCCAGCGCCGTGTCCGTCACGTGGTAGGCTTGGAGGTTGAGCTCGGTGAGGTTGGGCAGGAGCTGGGAGATGGCGGCGATGGCATCGTCGGCCACGTTGATGCAGTCGCTGATGCTCAGGGCGGTGATGCGGGCGTTGAGGCTGGACCACAGCCCTGCCTCCGTGAAGTCATTGCAGCCCGACAGCTCCAGCCGCACCACACCCTGCATCTGCTCCAGCATCACCTGCCGAGGGGCAGGGGGGGGCTCAGGGCATGGGGGGCATGGCTGCCCACCCACCTCCCCTCCCCTCAGCCCAGCACCCTCCAAGCTCCCCCAGGGCTTCTTCCCAATGCCCCATATGGGTTTCTCTACCTGGGACACCTCCAGCATGGGAGCAGCATGTAGGATGTGCCACCACTGGAGGGGACAGGCAGGGACCACAGCCACAGCCTCAGTTCTTCACCCAGGGCTGTGGGCAGGATTAGTGCCCATCCCCAGCCTGGGTGCTGTTGGGGTAGGATGAATACACCATGTAGCTGGTGCTAAGTTGGGCTGTAGAGTGGCTCAGAGGACCTTGCGGAGATCTTGCCTGGCTCCATGCAGGACCAGTAGGTTGCCCCATCTCCACCTGACCAGTCCAAAGGGGATGTCCCCATCCCCTGAGCCCCTCTCCGGGTGTCCTCCACCCCAGCCACATCAGCAGGGTCACCTACCTCCAACCCCGCGTCTGTGATGGTCGACCTCTTAAGGCTCATGGACTTCACCCCTTTCTTGGAGAGAGGATAGTTGTCAATGAACTCACAAATGTCCAGGTCAGAGACGCCCACCAGGCAGAAGCCGTCGAAGCCACGGATGGCGAAGCCTTGCAGGCTGACGAACTCCTTCTCTCCACTGGGCAGGATGTTGTAGAGCTCTTTGGTGTGCAGGACAGGGGTCAAACCCACCCAGAACTTGGGCTGGTAGAGCACTCGTCTCCAGGCCTTGCACACCTGTGCCAACACACACTTCTCACAGGCAGAAAAGTACCAGAACAAGCGGTTGAGGATCTTCTCATCCACTGCCAGCTGCCTCTCCGAGGGGGAGCCGGGCAGCCGCTCCGGCGAGGGCTGCTCCGAACCTTCGCTGGGGGTCAGTCCCGCCAAGGAAGCGTCGGGAGGGGAGGAGACACTGGCCAGAGCGGCCAAGGAGAGCGGGGAGGCCAGGCTGGGGATGGAGAGGTCGCTGCGGTGGGCTAAGGCTGGGCTGAGGATGGCAGGCACAGAGGAAGGCTGGCACAGGCGGTTCTTGACGGCGGGGGTGCCTTTGGTGATGCTGGCGGAACCGAGGCCGTTGGGTTGGGTGGGGATCTTCACCAGGCCGTTGCGGGGCAGACATGGGGGCTTTGTGTCACCGTTGCGCGGGTTCGACATCTTCCACGGGTCTCTCTGCAACACAGGGAGGTGAGGTCAGGGGTGTAGCAGGGTGGGCAGGGGGACATCCTGGCACCCAGAGGAAGAGGCCAGTCTCTTCGATGGTGCTCAGTACTAGGACAAGGAAGTTCCACCTCAACATGAGGAGAAGCTTCTTTACTGCAAGGGTGAGGGAGCCCTGGCCCAGGCTGCCCAGAGAGGCTGTGGAGTCTCCTTCTCTGGAGGCTTTCCAGATCCACCTGGATGTGTTCCTGTGTGGGCTGCCCTAGGTGATTCTGCCTTGGCAGGGGGATTGGACTGGATGATCACCAGAGGTCCCTTCCAACCGCTGACATTCTGTGATTCCATGGGGATCAAGAACCTGGGGGACCCCGTGCCAGGGTGGCAAAGACGACTGTGTGGTCTAGGGTTGCTGGGGACAGTCATGGAGAGGACATGCCCAGGGCACAAAGTGAGGTCCTTCAAGGTGCTGTGTGGCCCTGGCGGGCTCCTGGATGGGGAATGGGTGGGGGTTTTCCCCTGGACATTCACATCCTGCTCTGAGCCTGGGACCTAGCCACAAGTGGGACATGGAGCAGAGAATCACTGAATGGCTGGGTTGGAAGGGGTCTTAAAGCTCATCCAGTGCCACCCCCTGCCATGGGCAGGGACACCTCCCACAGCCCAGGGTGCTCCAAGCCCCATCCAGCCTGGGGCCTTCAACACTGCCAGGGATGGGGCAGCCACAGCTTCTCGGGGCAACCTGGGCCAGGGGCTCAGCACCCTCACACCAAAGAATTCCTTCCTAAGATCTCATCTCCATCTCCCCTCTTCCAGTCTGAAACCCTTCCCCCTCATCCCATCCCTCCAGGCCCTTGTCCCAAGTCCCTCCCCAGCTTTCCTGGAGCCCCTTCAGGCACTGGAAGGTGCTCTAAGGTCTCCCCATTGCAGCCTTCTCTTCTCCAGGATGAACACCCCAAACTCTCAGCCTGTCCCAGATTAGAGCTGCTCCAGCTCTCCCATCCGCTCAGGAGGGCAGAGGAAACATCAGGGGCAGAGCTGCCTCTCACTCCCCTGCCAGCCTCTGCCAAGCCCCCTGGCAGCTGGGTGGCACCCAGCACACCCACCCAATAAATATTTAATTGGCAGCAATCCCGCCTTCCTGACAGCCCCACTGGACCCCCCATCCATTATTCAACAGACTGCCCTCTACAAATATGGTGGTGAATAATTGATGGGGGCTCAGACCTTCCCCTCCTCTCCTGACCTAGCCGGTGCCTGGCATGGGGCTCTGCCCATCCTGCCCACTCCCCTGGGTGCTGGGTTCCTGGCAGACCCTGGGGAAACAGTGAGGAGCTGGAGCCTGGTTGTCATCCCAAGGGACCAGGGGACAGGGACGTGGGCCTTGAGTCCCAAGGAATGTCCAGCAGGTCCAGCAGATGATGATAGGTCCACCTTTAGGTGGCTGCTCCCTCACTCCCTTCCCAGGTGCTCCGGGAAAGCTGGAGGAGGTGCATGCACCCAAGAGGAAAGACAGGGAATTATTTTAGCAGTCTGATGTGGGATGGGGAATGACAGGCAGAAAAAGGGGGACATCCTGGTGGGTGACGTTCATGGCCCAGGTTGGTGGGTTCCCAGGCTGGGTGGTGCTGACTGGGTGCAGCTAAGATCCCTGCCATACCCAGCCCATCGCTTGCACACCCCCCTCCCCAGCATCCCCGGGGCCTCATCCAGCCCTCACAGAGCAGCTTGGGAGGGAGGGAGCAGCCTTCCTAAGAAGAGACAGAAATCTTTCTGGGGTGCCCATCTGTAGTGTAACGAGGCAACCAGGTGTCACTAATTGCCAGGGAGTGAGCATGAGCTTGTGTCAAGCCCACCTGTGCCTAATTAGGGTGGGCCCCCACTGCACATGAGCAGGACCAGGAGGCCAATAAAAGGAGCTCATGCTCACTCCCTGGCAATTAGTGGCACCTGGTTGCCTCATTTCACTACACCCATCTCCCCAGGATCCCCTCCCTGGAGAGGACAGAGCTGGGGGAAGCTGCTGGAGCCTCTCCCCAGGTGGCAGTGGCAGGAGGAAGGGCAAGCCCCAGTCCTTCCTGCAGACACTGAACTCAGCAGCTGCTGCCTCCAGCAGAGGAGCTGAGCCTCTGAGAGGGTGAAATTCACTTGGAAGCAGGAGGAGGGGAAAAAGGAAGGAAAACTTAAGCCCATCAGCTGGGAGCTCGGCAAGCAATGAGGGAAGCAGCTAGGCCATGCAGTGGGGTTGTCCAACCCAGCCCCCCAGCCCAAACTCAAACAGATCATTGCAGGGTGACACAGCAAGGCTGTCACTCTATCCTGGAGCCTGTAGGCAGCAGTCTGTCTGTCCCCAGGAGGAGAGGGCAGGTGGTGGCAGAGGGGCAGCCCAAGGGGACAGACACAGGAGGTGACAGATGCTGCCAAGCTGCCGAGCTGAACTGCAGCCAGCAGGAGGTGTTGGCAATGGTTCCAACCAGCCCAGAGCTGAGCTGGTCCCTGGGGCCGAGCTCAGGGAGGTGGGGGGGTTGTTGAGTGGATCCGGCAGCTTGCCCTGCCTTGGAAAACAGATAGGGCCTCCCTGCCCAGGGTGCTGATGTTGCCTGTCTGGAGCACAAAAATCCCCACAAATCAGCTGGGAAGTCTCTGCAGATAGGAAGGAGGAGGGAGGTTCAGGAAACTGGGCAGTCAGGCTGGCCTTACATGACCATGTTTCTCCAGGGAAATAGTGACAGGACAAGGGGAAATGGTCTAAAACTTGAAGAGGAGAGATTTATGTTGAACATTAGGAAGAAATTATTTGGTGTAAGGGTGCTGAGCCCCTGGCCCAAGATGCCCAAGGAAGCTGTGGCTGCCCCATCCTTGGCAGTGTTGAAGGCCCTTGGTTGGATGGGGCTTGTAGCAACCTGGGCTGCTGGGAGGTGTCCCTGATAATTCAGAGGAACTGGAACTAGAAGATTTTTAAGGTCCCTTCCAACCCAAACCATTCTGTGATTCTATGATTCCATGAAATAGGCAAGGAAGGATTTGGGAGTTCATATCTCCCACCCAAAAGGAGCAGAACTGTGCCTGGGAGGGGGGAGGACAGCATCCTGGGGAGTGTGGTCTGGAGAAACAGACACAGAGTGGGACCACGGGGCAGCACTGGGGGCTGCCCTCTCCTGCCTGCAGGCACGCAACCCCCCAGGCTTCTGTGATCCAGGGCTGAGGCCACATGGCTCTGATGTACAAAGCATAAGGCCCATATCCCCGGGAGCTCAGAGCTGCCATTTGCTGGGACCCCCAGTGCATCCTGCCCTGCCCTGGGCCCTCCCCCCACCCCACTGAGGCAGCAGAGAGGCAAGGAGGGACAAAGCCATCTGCCTTGGAGGTGCCAGGATGGAGTCATTCTGATGTTCCAGCAGCTCCAGGGGAGCCTTCCTATGCTTTTTAGTTACTCCAAAGCAGCAGAAGAGCAGAGATCTGGCCTTTCCTTCTCTTACCATCATCTCAGTCTTTACAGTGGGCCAACCACAAGGCTGTCAGGAGGAGACTTGTGTGCTTGAAATGACCATCCTCCCTCTGGGATCCCACAGGAAGAGCCCAGCTTCCCGAATTTCCCCCTCAGCTCTGCTCTCACAAGCTCCTCCTCACAGGGGAGGATCCACCACCTCCCAAACCCCCGTGGGAGGAGATGTGACAAAAGCGAAGGGCAAAATCTTTTAGTCTCCCAACTTCACTCCAGGGTGCACATTGTACCGGGGATGTCACCACCAGGGAAGTCATTCCATTCAGGAGGGTTTTGTCACCCACAACGAGTGATGATGCAGTGGTGGTGGGTGGATTTGACGTAGGAAAGAAGAAGAAAGAAGTGTGGGGGGAGAAGATGTCTAAGAGCCCATCCCTACAAACATTACCCAAGTGATGAAGATGCTCAGAAGAGCAGGATAGAAGCTGCCAGGAAAGGCAAACTGAGAGTTCGTCTCCCTTTGGCATTGAAGAGGGATAAAGACCCCAGAGAGCCAGGCACCTCCCAGACTGGGGCAGAGGAGGGGTTCTGGGTCTATCACCCTGTGGTGGCTGGGCCCAGGGACAGGCTTTGGGCCAGCCCGGCCTGCAGTGTACCGAGGGCTGGGGGTCAGCCAGGCTTGGGAGAAACGGTAGATCCCGGAATGGCGACCCCAGGGGACAGCGGGACCCCCCACCCTGGTGACCGCGGAGCGCGTACGGAGGAGCGGGGCAGCGATCAGCACCGCGGACAGCGGCCACGTTCAGCACCGCGGACAGCGGCTCCGCGTCCCGCTCGGGACCGGGACTCCACCTGGGGCCCTCCAAGGGAACACGGAGGGAACCCCTGCCGGAGAGACCCCCCCGAGAAGGCTCTAGTGACCCCCTGGTCCCTTTGAAGGTCGGGTATTGCCCTACCAGGTCCCTGAGGTCCTCCCTCTTGTCCTACCAGGTCCTTTCAGTCCCTCCTCCTACGCCACCAGGTCCTTTCAGTCCCTCCTCCTGCCTCACCAGGTCCCTGTGGTCCCCTCTTGTGTCCCATCAGATCCTTTAGGTCCTCCCTCCTACCCCACCAAGTCCCCGAGGTGACCTCTCATGCCCTGCCACGTGCCTGAGATCCTCCCCCTGCTTTCCCCACCACCCTGTCACAATCCAAGGTTGCTGCAGAATTATTTCAGTCGAGCCCCTGCTCCAACAGCCACGCAGCAGACAGCCATTGCTCACAACCTCCTGCACACACACACACACACACACATCTATATGCACACCCAACCACGCAGGTACACTCCCCAGACTCTCAGCAAAGCCCTAGGAGCTGGTGGCCACACTGTACCCAAGCTTTGGCTGCACACCCACCCACAGCACCCCCTACACACACACACACACACACACCATGCGGAGCTGGGCGCGTGCCCGCGCACACAGAGGGTTGCATCAGCTGAATTCATTAGCCCAGCTATTTTTACTAATGCAGCAAATCAAGTTGCTCTACAGGAGGAGATAACACACCCCAGACACCAAGCTGAGGCTTTTGTCCAGCACTCCCAAGGGGAGCCATTCCCTGGGACTCCCTCTGCTCTACACCACACCCCAAGCCAGCAGCAATGCCAGCCCCAGGTTATGCTTTTTGTTGTTGTTGTTGTTATTGTTGTTGTTTAGAGGGGGTGGAGGGTGTGAAACCTTCCTTCTGAAGCATGAAGTGGTAATAAAGACATCCCACCACAGTGACCACCTTTCCCAGCAGTGTTAGGTGGTGTTGGAGCTGCCTCCTGGTCCTATCCCACCAAGTCAGCTCCACACTGGGTTTGGTGTAGGAGCAGTGGGTCCTCTTGGAGGGCTGAGGCAAGGCAGAGAGGCCACAGAAAGTCCTGGAGAATCTGCCAGCTCCCCTAGAGATGGAGAGGCAGCTGGGGAGTTCGGGGAGGAAGAAGTTTTACATGTGCACAGGTGGAGAAACATGCCCGGGCTCCATACTCACACGAGGCAGCTGGGAGCATGGTGCTGAGCTGAGTGCACAAGCCAGGAATTCCTGGTGGGCAAAGGCCAGGGAAAGGCCTTGTTGCTCTGCCTGGCCCCACAGACATGGATAGGAGCTGGGAAACTCCTTCCTGATATTCCCCTGAGAGCTCCCTGAGAGATGGGAGGGCCGAGAGCAGCTCTCCTGCTCCCTTGTTGCCTCCCAGTGATGCCAAAGATCTTGTCCCACCTTGCAGTGGACAAAGAGGCTCAGGAAGGGCTGGAAAAACAACTGGATCAAGTCCCATTCCTGCTGGCTGCCACAGGCAGAGCTGGGCTGCCTCCCAGAGCCAACACTGGTGCTCAGGCAGCTTGAGGAGACCTGGAGTGTGGTGGCAGGGACCCTCCAGCACTGCTCTACCCCAGCTCTTGCAGCTTTTCTGCTGCCGTGGAGCTGTGGACTTGGGCTCCATGGGGCCAAGCTCTGTGGGGCCAGGCTCTGTGGGGCCAGTCCCACAACCAGGGAGCCAGGGTAGTGCTGGCTGAGGTGCTAAAGCCAAGCTCTGCTCAGGTGCCCACCACTTGCTGCTTCACTGAGATAGAAGCTCATGGCCAGGGGGGATGCAGCTCATGTGTGTTTTTTCATCACTCCCTAAAGCCCTCCCCATGGGGTGCAGACAGAGCTCAAGCCCTTGCCCCAGCCTGGAGAGGCAAAACTCCCTGGCCACAGGCAGCAGGGGCCCCTCTAGCTGCCACAAGCCCTTCCACCAGCAATGTTTTTCTTCTCTGCTCAGGCCAAACCATGCTCTGATGTCCCTTCCTAATTCAGGCAGCACTCTGTCCCCTGGCAAGGAGCTCCCATCCAAGAGGGGATGCTTAGAGCAGGACCACAACATGCTGGACCCACAGCCTTCCAGGAGGTCCTGGCCCTCACCATGGGAGGATACTGATGGTTCAGTCAGGCTTTGCCCAGCTTCCAGTGGAAAGGGGAGCAGCTCCTCTGCCACCAGCTCCTTCCTGGCCAGGCCGGCAAGCGCAGCCAGAGCCCAGCTGATGGCATCCAGCATGTTGCAGCCCTTCTCCTTACTCCTCTTGGGCCCAGGAAGGGCTGAACAAAAATACAAGAGCCCATGAGGAGAGAGGAGCCTGAGAACCATAGAATCACAGAATCCCAAACTGGTTGGTTAGAGGGACCTTAAAGCTCATCCAGTTCCAACCCCTGCCTTGGGCAGGGACACCTCCCACAGCCCAGGTTGCTCCAAGCCCCATCCAGCCTGGGGCCTTCAACGCTTCCAGGGATGGGGAAGCCACAGCTTCTCGGGGCAATCTGGGCCAGGGGCTCAGCACACTCATAGCAAAGAGTTTCTCCCTTAGGTCTCATCTCAGTCTCCTCTCCTCCTCTTCAGTCTGAAACCCTTACCCCTCATCCCATCCCTCCAGGCCCTTGTCCAAAGTCCCTCCCCAGTGTTCCTGGAGCCCCTTCAGGCACTGGCTGCCCCCAAGCCCACTGCCCACTGCTCCTCAGGTACCACTGAATCTTGACCCTCTTCTTCAAACTTCTCCATCCCTCCAGATGTGGCACTGGCCACACAAACCACTGACCCGTTGTTACCAGGCTTGGGGGTCTGGCCAGGGTCAAGGTGAGGTGGGTAGACATCTGCTCAGCATGGAGCCATTGGCACCAGGCAGGTGGGACGCTGTGGTGGGCAGGCCACCAGCCACAGGCCTCCTGGTTGCAGGGGACTGTGGGTGCTAAATGCTGACTCCAAAAAGCTGTTTGAAGAATTCTGGAAGCCAAGCTTGACCCTCATCCCAGGGCAGCCCCAAGCCAGGTGCTGAGCACGACCCACACCTACAGCATGGAGAAACCCCAGAAAAACTGCTTCTGCCTACCTGCCCCCTCTCTAAACACTCTTCTGATCATCCCAAGCCCCTTCCTGCTCCCAGCAAATGTGGCTATTCCTGTGGTGGGCAGGCAGAGAGTTGGTGGGGATGGGCTGCTGCTGGAAGAGCCCTGCTCACCCCCACAACTCATCCTGCTCCCTCCCACACCACCTGCACCCACTCGCTTCCCCAGCCCCCTTCTTCCTCTCCAAGCCCTGCTCCATGCACACTGGTGAGGAGAAGTGGGCCCTGGCTTGGCAATAGGGAAACTGAGGCACAGACAAGACCAGAGTTTTAGCCAGACAGAGCTTAAACCCAACAACAAGGTCCATCCCTCAACCCCAACCTTCTGCTCTGGATTCCCTCCATCCAGAGCCTGGGATGGCAACCATGGGATGGCCAACACTGAGGTGGCCCCCTGCTGGAGGGGAGTAAGGGACACTTTCCCTGCTCCAGCCTTCCCATGTGTGTCACCCTGACCCAAGCGAGGGTCCCTGGAGGTGGGATTTGGGGAGCTGGGAGGCTCTGAGTGCTGGGGATACTGGTGGAACCTCTCCCCACCACTGTGGCATGGGGAGGAGAGCAGACCACACGGATGGCAAAGGGATCAATGTGGGGAAAGCCAGCTTGGGAAAAAATAGATATGGAGCTCATTTAAAAATGGATGCTGGAGTGAGTCCTCCCTGCTCCAGAGCCACCTCCCTCCCTCTTCCTGGGAGCCAGAGTGAAATCAGCACCCAGATTTCAGAGGAGGGAAGATGCCAGCACGGCACAGAGCTCGCTCCGCGCCCGCTGCTCAATGGCTGCTGGGTGATGCAGTGAGGACCCCAGCCCCCCTGGAGCTGGAGCAGAGGGTGGGTGCAGAGCAGGACCTCAAGCAGGAGCATCCCTGCTGCACGGATGGCCATGCTCTGGCCCTCACTGCCTGGGTCCTGCCAGGTCCTGCCAGGACCTGTGGGTCCCCGAAGTCCAGAGCTGCCCAAACACCTCAGCCCCGTGCCCCACAAAACCCCCCCAGGCCCCCACACAAGTGAGGTGGTTGGAGTCCATGCCTGGCTCTGCTACAATCTGCCCTGCCTCAGTTTCCCCCATCCATGTCAGTCCTTTCCATGGGGTTCAGCCTGCCTGTCTAGCCCCCAGCACAGGTCCCTCTGCTCATCCACTGCCCCCCCAATACAACGTCCCCATCCGCTCACCCCGTCCCGGGTTACTGGGACCCCTGTGGGACCCCTTTGTGGGGCTCAGCCCCATCCCAGCTGGGCCCTTCCACTCCCTTCATCTCCTGGGCCTGGCATGGGGGGTGGCAGCCCCTCTGTGTGTGTGTGTGTCCCAGCTTGTGCCACCCTGCAGTGGAGGAAAGCTCCACCAAGGTGTAGGGATCTTGGGGTTCAGCCCTAGGGTGCCATTGTCCCCATGGTGCCACCAAGAGGGCTGGCAACAGTTTTTTTGGGGAGGACGCAATCAGCAGCTTCACATCCCACTGTCCCATCCTCATAGCAATATCACCCACCCCCAAAACAACCCTCGCCCCCTCCTCCTCCCCCAGCGTCGTCACCCACCCAGTGATGCCCGGGAGGCTTGGGGGGGATCACTTTCCCCCTCCTCCCCCAGCATCCCCCTCGCTTCCCAAACCAGGGGGGGCAGCATCACCGGGAAAGAGGGGGGGAGATCACCGACCACCATCTTCGGCTCAGCTCCCGGGGATGGGGGCGGCGGGGGGGGCACCGGGAGCCCCGGGGCTGAGCCGGCTCCGCCGCCGTTATATAACGCGGCTCCATGATGCGGGATGCGGCGGGAGGGGGTGGTTGCAGCTCCGGTACCGGTGCTGGTTTCAGCGGCACCGGTACCACCACCACCGACACCACCACTACCAGCACCGGCTTTGTGTTGTGAAAGGTTTTCCCGACAGATTCTTACCTCCAGTCCCGGCTCCTGAAGCTCATGCCATGCCTTATCCTCGTCGTCTCCCGAGAAAAAGAATTAAAATACCGGGAAGAAAACCGGGGGGGGAGGGGGGGAGGAATCCTTTAAAAAAAAAAATCTCCCCCCCTCAAAAAAAAAACCAAAACCAAAAACCAAAACAAACCCCACCAAAAAAACCCGATGGAAAAGGGGACGGATCCTGCCCGGCCCCCGCCCCAAGGCCGGTTAAACAACAGGAAAAATAAGCGGGGAGTGGGGAGGGGGGAATCGGGCCGGATCCGGATTCGGGGGGGATGATGGAGAAGGGAGGGGGGGTCCCTGCTGCCTGCCAGCCAGCCCCGCGAGCTGCTCGTCCCCGCACACGCGCGTTCAAGCACCCGCACACGCGTGGCAGCGACGGCAGCTATTAAAGGGACACGGGGAGCGGTATCAGGGACGGAGAAAGGGGAGTTGGGGGGGGTGGTACCGGTACCGGGAGAGGGAGGAGAGGGTGCGGGACATGATTGGGGCTGAGCAAAGGGTGGGCTGGCAGCTGGGTGTGCAGGCAGGGGGGGAGAGGGTGGGCGGGGGGGGGGGGGGGATAGAGGGAGGGGTGGTGGAGAGATGAAAGGGTGGAGAGATGAGGGAGGGATGGAGGGGAGAGTGAAGAGAGGGGGATGGAGGGAAAGGATGGATGGAGGGGTGGGAAGGGATGGAAGGATGGATGGAGGGAGGATGGCAGGATGGAGGTAGAGGTGGATGGAAGGATGGAGGAAAAATGGAGGGATGGATGAAGGGGTGGATGGACAGAGTGATGCTTGCTCTCTCTCCCCACCAGGACACTGGCAGACTGGAGATCCAAGTGCAGATCCCTCTCACTCCACAGCCTGCTCAAGCCCTGACGACAGCCCCTAGGGTGCATCCCTCCAGCCCCAGCACCCCCGGGTGCAGTGGGTGCTTGGAGAAGGGTTTTGCACCCAGCTGCTAGGGGGTCTTACCCACCCAGGCCACAGCTGGTGGCAGGAACTGCAGCTGGGGGATGCCCCATTACTGCTCCCCCATTCTCCATCTCCCCAGCATTCCCAGGATGGGGCCCAGCTTCCCCCCGCCCAAACTGGAGGGGACTGGTCAGGCACCGTGTTTAGCCCCGTCCCCACTGCCTCCCCCTCGCCCATCCCTGGGACCAGGGGGTCGGACCCTGGGGAGGTGCTGGAGCTGCAGGATGAAGCCACTTGCCTCCTGCTTCCATTATTGATAAGGCAGCTCGGGTTTCACACTAGCAAGTGGGAGGAGACTGAGGCGAGGAGGCTGTGCTCACACTCACACCCTCATCTCCCACCCTGCCCAGCGACTGACATACCCCGGAAAAGAGGCTGGAGGGGCCAGTAACCACTGGGACACACGGAGAAGTGGCCTCATCCAGCTGACGTCTTTTCCCCACTGTCTGATGAACTGATAGGGCCTTCCCCTGTGATTTCTGGTCCCCCCCGCAATGCCCTGTCACCCCTCAAGATGCTCTGTCCCCCTCTGGAATTCCCTGTCCCGATGGGGGTGTCCCAGGGGAGCAGCAGGTGGTGGTCCAGCCATGGGGGACACACACCACTTGCTGTCATGGCAGCCCGGGACACTCCCAAGGTGGTGACAGGAGCCTGGTGCCGGCAGAGCAGTTGGGTCCCAGACAGTCCCTATCCCTTGGTCTTGACATGGCCTTGTTGCCACAGACCCCTCCCAGTTCCAGGCCACAACTGCAACATTTTGTGGTGGCCCCATGTTCTGGGGACATTTTGATGCCCAGAAGGGTCACAACTACTGGAGGGGTCCCCAAGGGGACCCTCTGTGCAGATGTCTCCAGTAGAGGGACACATCTGGGGGGCACCCTCCAAGGGGTGGGTACCTCCACCCTGGGGTGCCCGATGTGGGGTGCCCCAGCTCCTCCTGCACCCACCCAACCCTCCTGGTCCCCGGGGAGGGAGAGTTGTGGCCGATGCCCCCACCTCGGGCCATGGCTGCAGCCAAGGCCCACCCTCCCCACCTCATCTTTATGCAAACAGTCTGCAGCCCATTGGGTCCCACTGCCCTCCCATTCCCACCACCCTGAGGCTGGCCGGAGGGGCTCACCCTACGCACACAAAGTGTCCCCACCACCCCTGGGGACACCATCACCCAGCCGGCCGGACCAGCGGTAACAAAGGTGGACTGCAGTGAGCCGGATGCCGTCGCCGGGGCAACCGTTGTCGCCTGTCGCCGTTGTCTCTCGGTAACCGTTGTCGCTTGTCGCCGCTGCCTCCCGGTAACTGGGGGATGTGTCACCACTTGGGATGGAGCAGTGCCAGTTATTTTTAGCCCGGGCTGTGAATCAATGGCAGTTCCAGTATCCGCCCCGCAGGGTGCAGGTGGAGGGTGGGGTAAAGGGGGGGGCGGGGACACGGGGAGGACAGGGGACAAGGGGTTCTGCCCAGAGGAGTACAGTGGCCTGGCCAGCCTGGGGTCACGACTCCAGAGACCCCCAGGGTTCAGCCCCCTTTGTGCTGGCCCCGGGGGTTCAGTCCCTCTGGGCCCCCCCAGTGCCCCCTCTCCACAGGGTTTGGAACCCTGCCTCCCCACCCCCCACCCCCCCCAGAACTCCTCCATCCTGTCCGTTCCATAGAACCTGACCCCCTGAAACCCCCTGGAGGTTCAGAGCCCCCCACAGACCTGGCCCCTCCCAGTGCCCTCCATAGGGCTGGGACCTCCCAGGCATGGGAACCCTTGTCCTGCCATGGGGACCCCCATCTTTCTACAAGGACTCCCAATGTACCATGGGGACCCCCAACATGCCATGGGGACCCTTGATCTGCCACAGGGACACCTAGCTTGCCACGGGGACCTTTACTCTAACATGGGGACCCCCATTTTGCCATGGAGACCTTTACCCTGCCGTGGAGAACCTCAAATTGCCATGGAGACCCTTGTCCTGTCAAGGGGCCCCCCACCTTGCTAGGACCCTCACACCCCGTGGGTCTCCTCCTGACAGCCTCCCTGAGCTCCTTCAGCCTCTCCAGGGCTCCTGCCTGCCCTGGGCAGCCCGGAGGCGTCCGGATCCTTGGGGACACCGGGAGGGGACAGAGCCCGTTTGGCACCCGCGTTCCACGGGGAGGGGCTTGGGGGACCCCCCCCCAAGGCATAGGCACCCTTTTGTAGGCTCAGGACAGAAGCAAGCTCTGGTGAAGATGGGTGACCCAGCAGGGAGATGGACTACATTCTCTGCTACACTGCAGGACGTGACCATCCCTTCCTGGAGACCCCCAGGACCCCCCAGACCGGGGGAGGGGAGCGGAGCAGCCGCCAATGTCACCTGTCACAAGAGGGCACTGCGAGCTAGAGCATCCCGGGACGAAGGGGACCGAGAGAGGGGGATCGGGGTCACATCGGGACCCTGCAGCTCCCCCTGACCGGGTAGCTCAGGGGGGGCTCCCGGTCCCGAGCCCCACTGGGACCGGGTGGTCCCTGCGGCAGACGGGGACAAGGGGGACACGTCCAGGGGACACGGCCACCCCCATAGCTCCCGGGCCCGGGGACGCGACACTTTGTCCCCTCCGTGGCAGACGATTAAGGTGGATCCGGGGGCTCTGGTGGGGGGCAGGGGTGGCAGCTCGCCCCCGGGGTGCTGAGCTGACTCCCCCATGCCTGCAGGGGCGGGGACACCGATCAGCAAAGGTACCAGCTCCCCGCACCGGGAGTGTCCCAAGAGACATTCCCGCCCAGGGTGCTCAGCACCCCAGCCGCCCACGGAGCAGCATCGCTGTGGATGCTCCCTGCCCGGGGAGGGGACACCAGCCCCTGGGGGAGCCGGTGGCCACCACACCTGTAGTGCCACCCTACCTCTGATGCTACCCAATCTCAGGTGCCACACCACCTCTGGGGACCTGGTGAGGGGGCAGTTTGTGGTTTCCCTGGTTGTTCCCCACCCTTTCTCCCGTGCTAGCAGAGGATGGGGCCCCGGACCCCCCATTTGGGGTGACACAACCCCTCATAGGGCGGGACGGGGCGGGTCCCTGCCCCAGACTGGGTCTCACCCCCCACCTCTACTCTTGAAGACCCCAAACCCCACCTTGCAACCGGTGGTGGTGGCAGGAAGAGCGGCGGGAAAACCCTCCCTTTAAACCCCCCCGGCTCCACCTTAACCCGCAGCCCCTCCACCCCTCATTTTTCACGGATTCCAGCCGCCTGCCTCCTTTCAGCAGCATTTCATGGCCGGAGGGCCGCCAGTCCTCCCCTCTCCCTCCTTTTCCCCCCCCCTCCTCTTTCAGCCAGCAGAATTTACAATCCCTCATTTCCATTCTGCTCCACACCCCCCACCCCCCCAGGAACTCCCACCCCTCTTCCCAGGACTTTGTTCCCAGCCGGTATCATCCCATCCCGATTGTTCCCTGGGGATTTCAAACATTTTGGCGGGCTGTCACTGGGTGGAAACTTCATCAATTTGGGGGGGTGGGTGGGCGTTGTGGTGCTGGCACAATAGTGGCTGAAGGAATGGAAGGGGGGGGGGGAGGATGTGCGGGTCTGTCCCCGCCGTCTCTGTGTCCCTGGAAATAATGGCCCCGGGGGAGCGGGGTGACGCCTAGGGGTGGGGGTCTAAGTCTTGGGGTGCAAGGTTCTAGGCGGTGTAAACTATGGGGGAGGGGTGTAGCCGGGCGGGAGCAAGACCTGGGGTGTCTATATCTTGGGGTGCCTATAGTTCAGTGTGCCTAGAGCCCGGGGGGTCTCTAGCCTGGGATACTTGTATCTTAGGGTGTCTGTAGCCTGGGGTGCCTGAATCTTGGGGTGTCTATAGCTCGGGATGCACATAGCCTGTGCTGTCTATAAGCTTGGGGTACCTATATATTGGGATACCTGTAGCTCGGGGTGCCTATGGCTCAGGGTGCCTAAAGCCCGTGAAGGTTATATTTTGGGGTGCTATATCTTGGGGTGTCTATAGCCTGGGATATCTGTATCTTGGGGGTGCCTGTAGTCTGGCATGACTATAGCTTGGTGTGCCTGAATCCTGGGGTGGCCATAGCCTGGAGTACCTATAGTTTGGGTTATCTATAGCCTGGGGTGCCTGTAGCCCGGGGAACATATATCTTGGGGTGCTCATAGTCTGAGATGCCTATAACTTGGGGTGTCTAGATCATGGGGTGCTCACAGCGTGCGGTGCCTATAGCCTGGGGTGTCTCAATCTTTGTGTGTTTGTGTCTAGGGGTGCCCGTAGCTCCGGACGTCACAGCCGTGGGGGACCACTGCCGGGGACGGGCGGGGTACGCACAGTGGGGTGCGCCCCATCCCGGGGTGCCGGTACTGCGAGGGGAGTACACATCCCTGTGTCTGTACACATCTGGGGGCGCACCGGTACGGAGGGTCTTTAGCCCGGGGTGCACCCTTATGCCCCAGCTCTGAACTCTCCCCCCCCCCCCGGCCTCCGTGTCCCCCATCCTGTGGGGAACCTCGGGATGCAGCCGGGCTGGGGAGGGGTGAGCTCCCGCCGGGAGCCCCGGGTGGTGCGGGGATGCCCGGGGAGGGGTGGGGAGACGCGGGGCTGTGGGGATGAAGGGGGGACGGCCCCGCCCCGCCGGCGCCATTGGTGGAAAGTTTTGGGGCGCGGCGCGGGGTGTTGGCCCCGCTCTACCCCTCACCTCCCCTCCCTCCCAGCCCCCCGCCCGCCGTGCGGGCAGCGGTGCGGGCAGGGCCGGGCCGGGCAGGGCCGGGCCGGCCGCCCCGCGGCCATGTGGGCGCTGCGGGCGCTGTGGGCGCTGTGCCTGGCCGGGCTGGGGACGGCCATCGGAGGAGCCTCGGCGGATCCATGCTCCTGGAGGGGCAGGTAGGCACCGGCATCGGGGGGCATGCGCGGGATTGGGGGGGGGGGCACACACACGCGGGGATGGGCACAGCATCCCCCTCACTGCCAAAGTCCAAGCCCCCCGGGGAGCTCGCTCCCGTCTGGTCGCGTGACCCCCAGACAGATCATCCTCAACCCCCGGCAAACCCTCCCCCCCACACAAACCTCCGGCATCCGTGGAACAGGGCGATGGGAGGGATGCTAAGATCTGTCTCAGTTTCCCCACTCTATACGCTGTGTGTCTTCACCCCCGGGGGTGTCCCCCGCCCTTCAGAGCTCTCCCCCTCTCTGGGAGCCCCTTTCCCGAGCCCCCCCGGCCCTCCTAAGCCCCTCGCCAAGGCTCGGAATTCCGCCGAGCTCCCGAACAAAGAGCCGGGGGCCCGCCGGGAGGGGCTATCGCCAGCCCCGCGTGGGGGCCGTGGGGGACCACGGGGGGCCACCAGCAGCGTGGCGGGGACAAAGCAGCCCCACCGCCACCTCCCGTGCCCCCATCCCGGCTTCCCTGAGGGTCGTGTGTTTCGCCCCCCCCGCCCCGACTCAAACAGCAGCAGGTATAGACGTGGCTCCAGGTAGCGATTATACGTGTGAGGGGTTGGAGGTGGGGGTCGTGGTGACCTCCCGCCCAGTCCTCACTGGGTTCACCCGAAGCAGAGAACAGGTAACCCCCAAGGCTACAAGCACCCTAAGGAGCGGCTTGGGAGCCCACCCTTGGTGCTGGGGGGGGGCTGTTCCACGACACCCCCCACCCCCTCGGGAAGGTGGCTGGAAACCCGGCACTCGCCCCCCTCAGAAAAAATGCTCTTGCACCCCAAGTTCGAGGCATGGAGGGGGTGGGTCTGTATGTCCCCGGGTTCACATCTCCACAGGGGTGCTCGGAGGGGTGAGGGCTTGGGCGGAGAAGGGGAGGTGTTCCTGTCCCCCTCGGGGGATCTCGGCTGACGGGGTCGGTGTCCCTGTCCCAGTGGGCTGTCGCAGAAAGCGGGCAGCGTGGAGCAGTTGTCCCTGCACTGTGCCGAGGGCTCTCTGGAATGGCTGTACCCCACCGGGGCCCTTCGCCTCTGCCTGGCCCCCCGCCTGCCCCCTGCTGCTCCCTCCGACAGCGACAGGAGTCCCCAGCATGTCACCGCCTGCGTCAAACCCTCCGGCACCTTTCGGGGGGCTCAGCTCTACCTGGAGAGGGGGGGGATGCTGGAGCTGTTGCTGCCCGAAGCCCCTCGCCCCCGCGCCCGCTGCTTCAGCTGGCCCCCCCAGGAGAAGGTGGCCCTGTTCCTGCAGGCCACTCCCCATCGCGACATCAGCCGCCGGATCGCTGCCTTCCGCTACGAGCTGCGGGGGGGCTGGCTGGCCCCCCCACCCCTGCCTGCAGCCAGCCTGGCTGCCGAAGGTGAGTGCCCACCCCTCCCATCCTGCCTCAGTTTCCCCAGGGCTGCCACCATCATCACTGCCTCCCCTGCTGTCGAGGTCCCCCCCTGACGGGGGTGAGAAGGTGGACAGGTTGAAACCTGCCAAGGGTGGTCAGTGGAGGCACAGGGGGATGGAGGAGGGGTCTGGGAGCTCTGTGTGTCCCCTGAGATGGTCACTGGGGGTCACAAGGAGGGGGAGGGGGTTGTGGGGTGATGTCCCACCCAAAGGGTGGTCACTCATGGTGACAGGCTGTGCTTGGCAGGGGCATGCCGGCCATGCAATGACACCGAGATCCTGATGGCCATTTGCACTAGTGACTTTGGTGAGTGCAGCTCCCCCCGGTGCTGGGTGGGTCCTGGGGCACAAGGGAGGGAAGGAAACTCAGGGTGGGGGGCAGTGGTCCCCAGGCAGCACTGTGCTGCTCCCACCCCCAGGCTGGGCTGGCCTGGCTTGGGTGGCAGCCATCAGTGTCGGAGGGGTTACTGGGGGATGGGGATGGGAATGGGAACAGAGATGGTGACAGGAACAAGGATGGAATGAGGATGGGGACAGGGTTGGAGATGGGATGGTGATGAGGATTGGGATGGGATGGAGATAGGGATGGGAACAGCTTTGGAATGGGGATGAAATGGAGATGGGATGAAGATGATTATGGGGAAGGTATGGAGATGGGGATGGGAACAGGGATGGGGATGGAGTTCGGGATTTAGCTGGTGCTGGAGACAGGGACACGCTGCCACCCTCCCTGCCTTCCCCCCCACAGTGATCCGCGGCAGCATCCGGAGCGTCTCCAATGACGCAGAGCTACAGGAATCCATCATCAGGGTGACCGCCGCCCGCATCCACCGCCAAAAATTCCCTCTTTTCCAGGCAGGGGATGAGGGGGGGTGGCCGGCGGGGGGCAGCATCCGCACCCCCCTGCGCTGCGGGGTCAAGCCGGGCCCTGGCACCTTCCTCTTCACTGGATGGCTACATTTTGGGGAAGCCTGGTTGAGCTGTGCCCCCCGCTACAGGGACTTCCAGCGCATCTATGAGGGGGCACGGCACTCCCACCAGAACCCCTGCGAGTTCCCCATGGACTGAGCAGCTCCTGGGGGGGTCCTGTGGGCAGTGGGAGATGCAGGAAGGGGTGGCACCTGGTCCTACCTCTGTAGTCGGGCTCCAGCAGCGCCTGACATGCAGTTTGGGGGGGGGGGGGTGGTCCTGGGAAAACCCTGCTGGATGGGAAGGGGTTTTCCCCCTGGTCCCCAGGGTCCCAGCTGGGCGAGGGGTGCAGCAGCGTGGGGCGATGGGTTGGGGGCTATCAAGGGAGTGGGGTGCTGTGGGACACGGCAAGTCCAGCAGGATGGGGACAGATGTGAGTTCCCCCCCCCCAAGGAGGGGTAGCTGGTTGTGGTGGCAGGGCTGGGGACACTATGGGGTGTGGAAGGGCCAGGAGGTGGATTTGGAATGTTGATGGTGGAAGGGGGCGTGGGGCAGCCTTGCCCTGACCCTGCCTGCACTGGGGGTACGGGCAGGAGCTGTGGCATTGAGGGCTGAGGAAGAGGAGTGAGGGGGACAGTGAGGGAGGGAGGTGAGGGGGACAGAGGGGTCCCTGGCACAGGGGAACAGAACCAAAGCACTGATGCAGGACAGTGTGACAGGAGCAAGGAGAAGTCAGGCTGTGCCACCCGTCCCCACCAGCCCCAAGCTGTGCCACCCAAAGCTGTGCCACCCAGCACTGCCAGCCTGGGACCACCTGGGGCAGTGGCACCACAGTGGCTGCTGGGTCCCACCATGCCACCCATCTGCTTGGGGGTTTGTTGACCATATGGGGGTGGGTGGGGGGCATCATATGTGCACTAAAGTTATAATGATACCAAATTTGTGACTTTTTTTTGTTTGGTTGTTTTTTTTATAAACTAAGCTGCATTTGTAGCTTGTGCGTGGGCATCTCCTTGGGTTGGAAAAGATTGAGTGGGTGCTGTGGGTGAGCCAGTGCTGGTTTGTGACACATCCCAGAGCCCTGCCAGCCCTGAGACATGTATGCCATGCCCCAAAACCCTGCCAGCCCTGTGTGACACATGTGCTGTTCCCCAGAGGCCTGGCAGCCCTGTGCCAGCTCAGCCCCTACCCTCCTGGGGGGCTGGCAACTTCCTAGATCTACATATTGCGATACAGATATCTTGATATATCACATCTTCTAAATGCTGTATCCCCAGGGCCCTGGGGGTGGGCAGTTTTGAGGTCCCTCTCCCTGAGCTGCCCCAAGGGATGGATTGGGGCTGGGGCGGGGGTGTGACCCCGTGATGAGGGGGTGGTGGTGTGACCTTGCCAGTGCAGCCCCTGTCAGGGCTGATTCTCGTCACAGCCATGGGCCACAAGGCCCCATTGTGCTGGGGTCTGCTTCCCACCCCTCCCCGCCCCCTGCCCCAACGCTGTCCCCAACCCCTGGGGCTCCTTCCCCCCTGCCCCTGGCCCCAGCTCCTCCTGGCTGTGGCCCTGGAGGGTGGCAAGGGGGACAGGACCCAAGATGGGGTGGGACATGATACCCTCCCTCCCCGAGGCAAGGATTGGGCACGTGACCCCCAGTCAGGAGTGGAACATGGGACCCCAAGACAAGGGTGGGACATGGGACCCCCAAAGAGGAGGATGGGCAGGACATAGGGTTCCCAACTAGAGATGGGACACAGGGCACCCAAATGGGTGGGAGATGGGACCCCCATCTGGGGATGGGACATGGGACACCTGGCTGGGGTTGGAACACAGGACCCCCAGCCAGGGATGGGGCATGGGGCCCTCAGCCAGGGATGGGACATGAGACATCTGGCCAAGGTTGGGGCACAGGACCCCAACCCCCTTTCATCCCCATCAGTGATGCCCACAGGTGCTCAGTGCTGGCGAAGCTGAGCCCCTGAGCCCTGCCCAGGCCTGCAGCCCCGCTGAGCCAGGTCCTGCCTCCCATCAGCTGATGCTTTCCTACCTTTGCAGGATTATTTCAATAACACCTGGTCAAACATCACTCCCCAGGCTGGACCAGAACACAGTTTTCCTTGCTGAGAAACTGTTTCCAGAGTGCTGCGGGCTTCATGGTTTAACTAAAAAAAAAAAAAAAAAAAAGATATAAATTAAAATAGTTCATTTGTGTGTGTGTGTGTGAGTGTATAAAGTGAGCTGGTTGTGACAAAAGCCCGTGGCTTTGCTGTGCAACAAGTATTTTCACTTGAGGAGAGCTGGAGGCTTATTTTATGCTGCACTGGTGCTCATTCTGGGATCTGGGAGCAGGATCTGGCCCTGGGGAGAGGCTGAGGCTCTCCAGGATTCCAGCATCCCCCTCACCCAGATTTTGGCAGTGGGTGGGAGCAAGGCAGAGAGAGGAGGGAAAGGAGTGGGAAATCCAGTGGAGGAGCAAAAATGAAGCTGGAAAAGGAATAAATGAGGTGCAAAGGGAATTGGGCTGCCCACGGCATCCTCTGTATGCCCCATGGAGAGAACCCAGCTGCTCCGCTCCCCTACCACAATCCAACACATTCCTCTTGGCTAAATTATGGAATTTCATACACCCCAGCACCCACTGGCTTTCTGTCCAGCACCAGAATCTCTTGGTGTACTTCAGTTGTCCTCAATTTGGCCACAACAGTTCATTTTGTCATGCTGGAAAGGGTTGGTCTCCTGCTCAGTCCCTACTGAGGTTTTTGGAGGTTATTTTGGTGTCCTCTGCCCCATGGCAGGTTGGGTTGGTCACCCTCAGGTCCCACGGCAGCTGGTCCCTGGCCAGGGTGCATCCCACTGGGAGAACCAGGCAGCCTGTGCCTCAGTTTCCCCAGTTTGGGATGGGGATAACAGAGGGGTGAAGGGGTGGGAAAGCAGCCGTGGGGTGCTTTGGGCAAACCAGGGGGAAGCTTGGAGGGCTCTGGAGGGGCAGCTGGAACCCTGATGGCTTGGGAAAGAGGAGTGTGGGTGCACCTTGAGTGCCTGGGGAGAGTTCCCCACTGCAGCCCACCCGGTTCCCTCTGGGGGAGTCCAGCCAGGCCCCCTCCAGCAGCCCCCCCCTGTGAGGGTGGGTTTGGGGACAAAATCATCTCCCCCCATGGTGGAACTATCCCTCAGGATGTGGCTGGGGTCCCCCGCCCCCTGGGATCAGCTCCATGGGGTTCAGGCAGGGGGACACATGTCCCAGCCCAGGGGAGCCCTGAAGCCCTTTGGTGACACTTCCAAGGGGCCCCAATACATGGGGCCCCTGCAGCCCTTTGGTGACTGACACTGCCGATGGCTGAGCACATCAACCAAGGGCGGGTGTCCTGGCGGGGTATCCCCCAGCCCCTGTCCCCATCCCGGTGGCACAAAGGGAGCTGCCGTTTCCCGCCATTTCCCCCCCATCCAGCACCTCTCCCCCCTCTCCTGCCCCCTTCTCTCCCCTCCTTCCCGGCTGCCGGATAAAAGTCCGAACGTGTGAATCGCGGGGCACAAAGGGGAGGTAACAAAGGGGCTGGGACTGCTCAGTGCCCCCCTCCTTCTCCCGCTGTCCCTCTGCTGTCCCCAGGCCTTCCAGACACCCCGCGGTGGGGGTTGGGGCAGCCTGCTTGTCCTGCCTGCCCTGCCTGCCCTGCCTGCAGCACCCCATGGCCCAGGGGCTGGGGGATGCCTCTAGGATCAAGAGGTCCCCAGTAGGGCCAGGGTGATGCCTCTGGGGTTAAAGAACAACCCCATGAGGTCAGAATGATGCTCCTGGGACCAGGGAACACCCCATGGGGCTAGGGTTATGCTTCTGGGACTAAGGAACACCCCATGAGGTGAGGGTGATGATGCCCCCAGGGTCTGAAGATGTCCCATAGGGTTGAGTGATGCCTGAAGGCTGAGGGATGCTCTATGAGGTCAGGATGAGAGCCCTGGGAGGTTGCAGATGTCTCATAGGGTAGGACAAGGCCCCAAGGATGAAGAAGTGCCCTATAAGGTCAGGATGAAGCCCCTGTGGTTTAGAGATGTTCCACAGGGTTGGGTGATACCCCAGGGCTGGGGGACACCCAGCAGTGGGTGGGATGGGGCAGTCTGGGGGGGCTACGTGGGGCAGCTCAGGGGTCTGCATGGAGCAGCAGGAGAAGTGACACCTGAGGACACCACCCAACCCTGCCACTCTGGAACAAGCTGCACCCCAAAGGTGAGGGGGCTGCACTGAGTACCTCCCTCCCCTCCCCTGGAGGGATTCGGTGTCATGCCTTGGCCAGGCAGGGGTTCTGGGGACTGGGCAGGACCGTGGCCCCCCACAGCCCCTCACTCCAGCTCTCCCCACTCCAACAGCTGGCAGGAAAGAGTTTTCCCAGCACATAGTGAGAAATTCCTGGCTGGACGGGGGTGTTGTGTACTCTCTGCAGCCTCTGCGGTCCTGACAGGGGGAAGCTGCCCTGGGAAGAGGCAGATTTAAAGCTTTTTGGCTCTGGCAGCACATCCCAAACTGGTCCCATGGCACAGCCACCTACTGGAGCTGGCAGCCTGGGCTGGGCCAGGAGGGGATGTTGAACCCCCCCAACCGAATCTCAGGGAGTAGCAAGGAGGGCTCAGCCCTGCCTGGGAATTGCTTCCTTAATTAATTTGCTCTGCAGCAGCTCGGGGAGCCTCAAACTGCCATCAAAAACTAGCTCATCCCCACAGACCATCCTCCTCCTCCCCAGCTCCCCTTCCCCCCCACTCCCCAGCTCCTATTTCTCTTGATTTTCTGCTCCATCTCAGCCTTAACCAGCTCCACCTGCCAGCCAGCAGCAGAAAATCAGGAGAAATCCCCGTGGCCCTCGATTTGGTGCTGGGCTGGGGAGGGGGAGCAGCGCTCGGTGATATTTTCTGGGCTACATGTGGGTGATGGGGCAGCTTTTCCATCCTAGTTGTGGGGGCACACATTTAATTAATGGGGTCTGGGTGTCATTAAGCTCCCCTGAGCTGCATGCTGTGGGCTGCGGGTAGAGCAGGGGAGTGAGTCCTCATCCTAGGGCAAAATATTTAAGGTTTTGTAAAGAAGAGAGAGATGGGAGCAGAAATATGTGCCCTGGGAAAGGGGGTGTCCAGGCAGAGTGGTGCTGGGGAGTGTGGAAAACTCACTTTCCAGTCCTGCCCCCCACAAAGCTGTTCCCAGGTTGTTGTGTCTCACTAGGATTCCTCCACCCACAGTCACCTGTGGGTGACACCCTCAGGGTGGCTCTGGAGCCTGGCTGCCCCATGGTGAGGACATCAGAGACCTGCAGGCCAAGGCGGGCCAGGAGGTGGTGGCCAGGACACCCCCAGTAAGGGGACATTGTGACAGCCAGCATGGGCAGGGAGCCCCAGTTCAGCTCTTCCTGCTCCTGGGTTTGAGTGGGTTTTGGTTGTGGGGATTTTATTAGCTGGGGGTGGGAAGGCATTATGGGGCCTGGCTGCCTCCTCCCTGTGCCCCCAGCCCCAGCAAGCCCCACCTCTGATTCCCACATGCTGAAATTTTCCCACAGTTGCTGCTCACTCGCTCACTCACAGACTGCCCCTGCATGGATGAGCAACAGCCCACACCCACTGACACCCAACAGCACCCAGCAAGAAACACCAGCAACCACCAGCAACAACCACTAGCAATCACCAGTAACTACCACCACCCACCAGCAACCACCAACAACCATGCATGGTCAACAGCCAGCACCCACTGAGCCACCAACACCCACCAGAACTCATCAACCATTAGCAATCATCAACAACCAGCAACACCCAGCAGCAACTACAACTACTGCCACCCACCACCACCCACCAGCAACCATGCATGGCGAACAGCCAGCAACCACCACCACCAATCACACACAGCCACCACCAACTGTGCACACCTGTGACCAACCAGGCACAGCCCTGCAGAACCCTATGCATAGCCATGTGAAAAAGAATCTCTCTGAAAATAGATTGGCCCCTTCCTCTTGACACCCATCCCTCAGGTATTGATGGACATTCAGAAGATTCTCTCTCAGCCTTCTCCAGGCTGAACAGCCCCAGGGCTCTCAGTTTTTCTTCACAGGAGAGATGCTCAAGTCCCCTCATCATCCTCATAGCTCTCCCTTGGACTCTTTCCAGTAGATCTGTCTCTCTTGAACTGGGGAGCCCCAAACTGGATGGTGCCACTAGGGGAGAATAGAGGGGGAGAACTTCCCTAGATCTGCTGGACACACTTTTCCTGATGCCCCCCAGGACACCACTGGCCTTCTTAGCCACAAGGGCACATTACTGACCCACTGAGAATTTACTCTCTACCAGGATTCCGAGGTTTTTCTCTATGGAGCTGCTTCCAGCAGGATGTCCCCTAATCTGTACTGGTGATTGGTGTTATTCTTCCTCAGATGCAGGACTCTACACTTAGGATCATAGAATTTTCAGGGTTGGGAGGGACCTTAAAGCTCACCCAGTTCCGACCTCCTGCCATGGGCAAGGGCACGTCCCACCAGATCAGGTAGCTCAGAGCCTTGTCCAGCCTGGCCTTAAAACCTTCAGGGATGGGGCTTCCAGCACCTCTCTGGTCAACCTGTGCCACTGTCTCACCATCTTCATGGTGAAGAACTTCTTCCTAATACCTAATCGAAATCTCCCCTCCACTTGTCCTTACTGAGCACCATGAGGTTGATTTTTGCCCAGCTCTCCAGCCAGCCCAGATCTCGTTGGAGAGTAGCACAGCCTTCTGGTGCGTCAAGCCACCCCTCCCAGCTCCTTTTCATCAACGACCTTGCTGAGGGTACACTGCATCCCTTCATGCAGGCCCTCGATGAAGATACTGAACAAACCTGGACCCAGCACTGATCCCTGGGAACCACCACTAGCCTCAGGCCTCCAACTTGACTCTGCTGCTACGACCCTCTGACCTCTGTCGCAGAGCCAGTTCTTAAGCCCCCTCACAATCCAGGCTGCTACCCCACATTTCTGGGGTTTTACTACGAAGATGTTCCGGGAGACCCTGTCCAAAGCTTTCCTTGAAGCAGGGCACATGGCAGCCACTGCTCTCCCTGCCTTTCTCCACGCAGCTGCTTTCGAGCAGGACACCTCTCCTGGTACCTGGGGTTATTCGTCCCGGGTGCAGAGGGTGCGCTGAAGCGGGAAGGACCACGCGGTCCAACGCCACCACCACAACGGCCCGGGCTCCGCCCGACGGACCCATCGCCCCCCCCGAGCTCCCCCCGGCAGCGGGCGGAGCCTCCCGGAGCCTCCTCTTCCCTCCCCTTACCTCCTTTTCCCTCCTCTTCCGCCGGCCATGGACCTGGGGGAGCTAGGGGAGCCAGGGGAGCCGGGGGTTGCGGCCTGGGGAGACACGGGGGGGTCCCGGCTGGGCGGGCGGGGGCTGCTAGAGCTGGCGGTGGCCAGCGGGGTGGCCGCCTGGGCTACCTGGGCCCTTCTGCTGATGCCCGGCTTCCGACGGGTGCCCCTAAGATTACAGGTACCTCCCCCCAGCAGTGACACTCCCATCCCCCCCAATCAGCCCCTCCCGACCCGCGGGGGGACTCCCCCTGATCTCGAGAAACCCCTCCGGCCCTGACCGCCCCGTCTACCCCCACCCTTGGGGATCGCCCCTCCCAGCCCTGGCCGCACTCCCCTCCAGGTACAGCCCGGCCCTGGCCGCCCCCCTTCTTCCACCCCAAAACCCCCCCCCCAACCCTGATCCCTCCCCTTCCGTGCCTTCCAGATGTCCCCCCCCGACCTTGACCACCCCTTCCGTTCCCCCATGCATGTGACCTCCCGACCTTGACCCCCACTCCCTTGACCAACCTAACTCCCCTCCCGTGCCCCTCAGCCCCGACGCTTCTTCCTTACACCCATGTGCTCGCCCCAACCCTGGATCTCCCCCCCTTTTCTTCTCCCCAAGTGATCCCTAGCCATGACCTCCCCATGTCCTGCCCCCCAGTCCTGAGCCCCCTTGCCTTCCACCCAGGTGCCCTTCCCAGCACTGACATGCCCTCCTGTGCCCCCCAGGTACCTCCCTCCCAGCTCTGGCCCCCATTCCGTGCCCCCAGGAACACCCCCCAGCCCTGACCCCCATCCTGTGCCCCCCAGGTACCCTACCAGCCCTCCAGCCCCCAGCAAGTGGCAAATGTGTTGGCTCTGCTGCGGGACCGCTCAGGGAAGACGGTGGACCTGGGGTCAGGAGATGGACGGCTGGTAAGAGGGAGGGCAGGGCAGGGCAGGGTTTGGGGGCTGCCCCGGGCAATGAGGGAGGGGCTGAACTTGCCACAAGAGCAGATGGGAACCCCCCCACCAGGATGCTGCCCTACTCCTGGCTATGCTTCTTGGTGGCCCTCCTGGCTGCTGGCCTGAACCTTAAGGGGTCCTAGATTGGCCTGGGTGGTGGTCTTAGACAGATCTAGGAGGGCTTAGACTGTCCCATACAGTCCTAGATGGCCCTAGGTGGTCCTAGACAGCTGTATGTGGTCCTAGATGGATCTAGGAATCCTTGTCTGTCCTGGATGGCCCTAGACAGACTTAGGTGGCCCTAGACAACATCCCACACAGTGAGCAAGGTGGGAATGACCACTCTAGGAGGAAGGAGCCTTTGCACGTGGAAGATGCTGAGTACTGAGGTCACCCTGCCTGTGAGCCATCAAGAAAGGAGTGAGCAGAGCTGGGCAACAGCCCCTGCCCTGCAAATTGTCCCCCCCAGAGTCAACACTAAGGTTCATTTTCATTGGCATTCTCTCTCTGCAGGTGGTAGAGGCTTATAAGCAAGGTCTCAGACCAGCCATTGGCTACGAGCTCAACCCTTGGCTGCTGGGGCTCTCCAACTACCGGGCTTGGAAAGCTGGCTACCATGGCAAGGTGTCCTTCCTGAAGCAAGATCTGTGGAAGGTGACAATGCCCCCAAGGTCCAGCTGAGCTCAGTGCTGGGCATAGCTAGGGCAGGGCCAGGGCTTGGTCCAGCTTTGCTGGTGATTATTGGCCCCTGCCCTAATTCATGGTGCTCCTAGAAGGAGCCCGTAGAAGGTGCTCCACCCTAATTTCCAAGGGAACTGCACTGCTGAGTTTGCAGGTGGCAGAGCTCCTTCTCAGGAAGGCTTTGAGAGGAGGTCTTGGGTGCTGCTGACACAGGGTGTCCTTCAGAGCTGTGCTGCTAAAGCTGGTAACCACAGCCTGACCTGAGAAAATCCAGAAGGGAATGTGTTTCTGGTGTGGTTAAGCAAGAGGAGCTGCTTTCGCACCAGCACATCCCACCCCACAAGTGGTGGATGGAGCATCTCTGCTTCCTCCGAGGTTCAGAAGATTGCCCACAAAGTGTTTGGCCACTCTGGTGGTTCCCTCCTGCTCTCCTCTGCCTGATGCTTTCATTCTCTTTTTCCTTCTCATTTCAGGTGAATCTTTCTGATTGCTACAATGTGATCGTGTTCCTGGCCCCCAGCGTGGTAAGTCAGCCTCTTGCTTCCCCCCTGACTCCTTCCAAGCAAGCTGAAGGGAGTGTTTCATTAGAAAAGAAATTATGTGGGACAAGTGGCAGAGACTCTTCAAAAGCCATAGCCAAACGGGCATTGCTGTGAGCAGATGGTTTGGTGCTCAGTACCACTCAGATTTATAGTTATTTTGGCTGGAAAAGACCTTGAAGGTTTTCAAGTCCAACCATTCCCCCAACATGGCCAAGGCCACCACTGCCCCATGTCCCTCAGCACCACATCTCCACAGCTTTGAAACCCCTCCAGGGATGGGAATTCCACCCCTGCCCTGAGCAGTCTGGGCCAGGCCTTGACAACCCTTTCCAGGGAGAATTCATAGAATAAGAATGGTTTTGTTTGGAAGGGACCTTAAAGATCATCTCATTCCAACCCCCCTGCCATGGTCAGGGACACCTCCCACTAGACCAGGTTGCTCCAAACCCCATCCAACCTGACTTTCAACATTTCCATTGATGAGATAGCCAGAAATTGTTCATAATACCCAAATTAAACCTCCCCCGAGGCCATTTCCTCTTTTGTTTCTCCTGTTCCCAACCACACACAGGACCAGGTACCAGCCTTGCAGTTTGGAAGAGTCTTTGCTTGATGCCATCTACTTGAGGCCCACCAGCCATGCTGAGAAGGTGCCCTGCTGTCCCTGGTGGCACTGTCATCTCCTGACTAAGGCCACCTCCTCCTACCTTTCTCTTTCTCCCTAGAAACCTCCCCTGGCTGCCAAGCTCCTGGCAGAACTCCCTAATGAAGCTCGGGTGGTGTCTGGACGCTTCCCCTTCCCCTCCTGGACGCCCAGCAGCACCCTTGGCCAGGGTCTGGAGCAGGTCTGGGCCTATGACATGAAGGAGGTGCGGCAGGCAGTGCAGAACCCACCCTGATATCAGCCCCTTACACCTGGGGTTAAGCCTTGGAGATGGTGGGGTGGTGGTCCCACCTTGGATTCCAAAGAGCGGGCAGGCTGGGGGAAGCAAAGGAGGGAAAAATCAGACCTAGAAATCCTGGACTTATTGCAGGATTTAAGGGTTAAATCCCCAGGTCTACTGGTTTATTTCTAGTTGACTTTGTTTCAAAATAAACGTTTGTATGGTTCTTCCCTTGAGACTTTTGCATTGATGTTATAGATTGCTCCTGGAGCCAGGTCAGCCACTTGTCTCATCTTGGGGCTTTGCTCTGCTGTCCCTTTGAGGGCAGCTTTCTGAAGGACCAGTTTGGCTCTACTCACCTTTATAATATTCCCTTTTCTACTCAAACCCAGAGAAAGAAAAAAAAAAAACCTAAAAAAAGGTTTTCCTATCATAAAATAGCAGCTTGGTCTCACCTCTGGGCCCAAAGCCTAGGTCAGCCAGCCCTGGCCTTATCTTAGAGAAGCTGAGAGGGGAGAGAGGCAGGAGCAGATCTGGCCCTTGGGCTCCCAAAAAGCTCTGACCCAGGAGAAATAACATGGCAAGGAACTCATCCACAGCAAGAAAGCCTGGGAACCTGCCCCCCAATCTGGGTGTGCTTGGGGAACAGCACAGTCCCTACAGCTGAAGGGTCAGAGACCAGAAGTAGCTGTCCTAGTTTAAGTCCTGTTTATTTGAGACTGAGAAGACCCACATGGTTTCCCTTGCTGTGCCTCGCAACTCTCAGCTGGAGAAGGATTTTCCAAGCTCCCTCCTTTTCAATCCTGCTGTTTCCTACAATCCTACCATTTCCCACAGCTGTGGTGAGGAGCTATGGTTGGTGGCTCATGGTCTTTCTGGCTCTGGTTGACCCAGCACTGAGCACACGTGGCACCTCACTGCCACTGATCTTCTTCAGCTGAAGGATCTCCTGCTGGTACCTGCGGCAGGGAACAGCACCATCCTGGTCTGGGGTGGTCACAATCCCACTGATGGGTCCCACATAGCAGTGATAGGAAGGTGCAGTGTATCCATCCCATCCCTCCAGGCCCTTTTCCCAAGTCCCTCCCCAGCTTTCTTGGAGCCCCTTCAGGCACTGGAAGGTGCTCTAAGGTCTCCCCATTGCAGCCTTCTCTTTCCCAGGCTGAACACCCCCAACTCTCAGCAGAGCTGCTCCAGCCCTCCCCAGCATCTCCATGGCTTCCTCTGGACTTGCACATGGCTCTGGATTTTAGACAGCCCTTCTTTAAGCTCTCTCCAAAGGATGGGTGAAGGCCCAGGAAAGGAGACCATGTGGTGGGGAAGGGCAGATGCTGCCCCCCTGCCCCATGGGACAGCCAGATGTACCATGGGACATCAGCCATGCTGGCCACACTGTGGGAAGGTGGCAGTGAGGTCAGGCTGCAGGCAGCATGGTGTCCCCAGCAATTAGTCTGGGACAGAAGTTTGGAACGTGGAGAAGATGAGAAGGGGGATACTGCTAACTCACCTCACAAGATGCTTATCTATGTATTCCTGCATCTCCAGTACCTGCTCCTCTGCCACCACCGCCCGTGTCAGCAGCTGGCTCCTCTCCTCCTCCAAATCCTCCTGGAGGGAACAAGGAAATGTGGAGAAATCAGGGAGGTTGGTGAGATGATGAGAGTGCAGCTGCTTGGTCCCAAGGTGAGACCAACCACTTCCCCATTACTCTGCTCTGGCACTGCTTGGCATGAGGGTACAGAAGCACCCAAAAAATAATGTGCTTGGGGAAAGAAGCTTTGGTGATGGGGGCAGAGCAGGCAGATGATGGGGGCACAGGCATGGGGGACAGGGCCTCCCCAGGACAGGCAGCAGCCCCTGCATACCCAGTCAGGGACACAGATTAGGCACTCGGACACAGAAGCTTTCCCTCCTGCCCCCCTGTTAGTTTGGTGGCAAAGGAAAGGAGAAAAACTCGTTTGTTTTTGGCACATTGTCTCTGGGCTGTAGATGAGCATCTCACTCAGGTCATCTGCACAATATCTGTGTCACCAGGAGGAGCTGAGCTGCACAGCAGAGCCAGGAACAGGACCTGCTCCCTAGGATGAGCTCCAGCCCACCAGCCACAGCATCTCCCTTCTTTTGGCCACAAGGCCACCCACAGTTCAAGGTTTGAGCTTGACA
The DNA here is from genome assembly GCF_003957555.1 of Calypte anna. NCBI lineage: Eukaryota > Metazoa > Chordata > Aves > Apodiformes > Trochilidae > Calypte > Calypte anna. The sequence continues at coordinate 15,405,168 of NC_044260.1, forward strand.
TGACCAGAAAAGGGTGCAGCAATTCTGTGGGTCTCTGCTGGCAGATCTTTAAGGTCCCTTCCAACCAAGACTATTCTCTGATTCTATGACATGGAAGTGGGCTGGTGGCACATCTGTCACCCTGACTACCAAAGAACATCAAACCTCTGCCCGGTCTCCAAAGCCCTCTCTTCCCCCACGGGTGGCAGTCAGTCTGGCAGGAATCCCAGGAGCACCAACACAGTTCCATGGGCTCTGTATAGGGCAGTGCTGAAAGTGCAGAGAGCTCTGCTCCCTGCTCTGGATCACCCCATTCCCAAACATCCTTGAATGAAGGGTAACCAGGCTGAGAAGCTGATTTGGATTCAAGCTGGCTTTGAACCAGGCTGAGTATGGACCCAGTTGGTTACCCAGATGCCTCAATACTTGTGCTGATACAAGGGAGGAACAATATGGGCCAGCAGGTAGCATCTCTATGGGCTCCTTTTAGTAACAGGGAAAATACAGCCTTGGTACCACCAAACAGGGACCTGCTAGTGTCACTTGGAGGGGTGAGGCCACAGCCACAGCAGGGTCTGTGAAAAGCTTCCCTGGAGCAGCATCCTGGCTCTGGGGCAGCACATCTCTGACCTGGAGGGAAGAGAGAAGCTTCTTTGAGCTGGGCTGTTCCAGCCCTTTACCTGTGTAGTTCGGGTGAACTCTCGGAGCTGCTTCCTGACCTCTGCCCAGCCCTCCTCACCCAGCTGCCTAGGAGAGAAAAGCAGATTTCCATCATGCCTAGCCATTCAAATTCAGCCCATCTGCATGTCACAGGGCTCTTTTCAGAGAGCACATACTTGTGTCCATCAGACCATAAATCCCACTGCACTGAACATTTTTTTCCCTCTCCTGATGCCCTAAATTCCTTCAGGGCACACAGTGCCATCCCTGTGCCTAGGCAGGAGATTCACAGCGCTTCTGCCAACCTGGAATTCCCCACCAGGATGATGGCTGGGGTTGTTCCAAGTTCACATCAACACTAAGACATCAGAGGACACTGGTTAGAAAGAGTCCTTAACCTGGCACTGCAGGACTGAACTGGGTGGGAACAGTGAGCCAACCATGCCAAATGCTGATGCTTTTGGTGTTTCTGAACATAAACCCCCCAGTTCTGGTTGGTGGCTGTAATAGGTGAAGTGTCCGCACAGCCCAGCTGTGGGGAAGTTCTTCCTCTGCTGCCCCAGCCTGAATAAGGAAAATAACAGGTCACATCTGAGGCTGGGGGAATCGGGGCTGGCTGAAGGGAGCAATGCATTGTGCTTAAGAGCTGCTCTGGTGACTCCAACCTCCCAGCACATGGGGAATGATGGTTGAGATTTGAGAGGAGTAGAAGTGATGAGAAGGATGAGCAGTGAGGCTGAGAGGGGAAACAGCAGGAATTACAGATGAAGTGTGGCAGTAACACGAAGCTTCATGGTTGCAGCTGGAGGAACAAGTTATTCACTTGTTTCCTGTGCCTTGTTTCCTTGTTTCCTCACTTGCTGAGGGGTTTTTCCAGTGTTTAAAGTGTGCAGTCTCCTGGCAGCTATAAAAGAACTTTAACAAGATGCACCACTAAAACGCAGGTTCTGGTACTTCTCTCTTTTGTCCCTGAGACGTCTGCCAAAATTAATGTGTCTCTTCAAGAACCACTACTATTTTTAAGCATGGCAGAGCCAGGTTAAGGCTCAACCATTTCTCCAGGGTGCTCCTCCAGAGCCCAGTGGCTCCAGCACTGACTGACTCCTCCATGCTGGCATCCAGTTAGTGAAATAGCTGACACGTTTTTTAGGCTACCTCATTTTAAAAGACTGAAAAATTCCAGCTTGGATTTCTCCTTCACTTTGTTCCACCTCTCCACAGCTCTGCGTGGTAGAGTTTCAGCTGAAAAATGGAACAGGGGGAAGAGATTCATCAAAAATGTGGAAATAAAGAGCATGTTGGGAAGGTATCAGTACAAGGTCACTGAGGGTTCTATCCCAGTTGTGTGTTGGGAGGGAAGAGAGGCAAGACCATTGCAAACTGGTGCTTCACTTGCCTTTCTCCAGTTGTGATCCACCAGAGCACTCAGGCATATGGTAAACTTCAGCTTCTAAAGAGATCAGCGAGACTCAAAACGTGATTAAATCAAACATGTGCTTAAGAGCTTTCTTGGATGGAGGCCCAAATGACCAACTCATTTCACTGCAGGAAAGGCTGGGCTGAGCTGACAGTTGGCTTTTCTTCTCAGATGAGTCCCCATCAGTTTGCTTTCTCCCTCTTTATTACCATGCCCAAGTAAAGAGAAAAAAACTCAATGCACCCAGGCAAGGAGAAAGCAGGATTACAAATATGCCAAGGAACAAACAGTACTTACTGCTCAGGAGACAGTGGAAAGGCAGAGGTTTCTTTCGGTCTTTTCTGAGGGCAAAGGAAGAAGAGTATTGCTACCAGCACCACACCATTGCAGCCTCCCCACAGTCCCTGCCAAGTGGCATGTGTCCCAGCACTCTGCAAGCCACTGGTGCCCTGGCAGGGCACCACTACCATTTTAAGGCTTAGCTCTCGCATCCTTTTAATTTTTAAAATACATGTGTCTCAGGCAAATCAAGAGACACATTGCTGCCCAGGCAGAACCAGTGGGAGGAGGTGGAGCTGCCTGGTGTCAGAGCGTGGTCTCCTGCTCAGTTAGCTAGTCCTGCTGAGGAGAAGGCGTTCCAGAATGGAAAGCCTCATCCTATCCTTCCTTACCCACCTCTTCTTTTAGCAGGGAGCCCGTCTGTTGGTCTGGCAGTTCTCTCACAACATCTGCTACTCCTTAGCCCTCCCAGAACTCCACAACCTCAATCTTTGGGGCTTCCCAGCAACGAGGGGACAGCTTGGACACCCCAGCTCTTACCAAAATGAAAAAGCCAGCAAAAACCCTGCCCTAGGCACAGCAAACCCCCCAGGAGGGCAGGACCCATGGCTTATGAGATGCTCCCCACCATATCCCAAGTTCCACCACCTCCAGGACACCAGCAGCCCAGCCAGCACCTTCTGCAGGTCACAGAGCTGCATCTCCAGTTTGACTTTATCCTCCCGCAACCGATTGAGCTCCCGCGTGGTGTTTGTCAGCAGCTCTGGGTCTGTGATGGAGAAGTGGAGCTCAGCAGGGCCACAATCCACATTGCTGCCACCCAAGGAGCGGAGCTGCTCTCGCTGGAGCCTGTAACATGCCAGAGGGGTTTAGTCCCTGGTGGCCTTGGTTAGGTGACAGCTACTGGAGGTATCGTTTGGAATCTGCTGGCTTCTGACCACCAAGAGCCAGTCCACCTGCAAAGGAGAAGTGGGAGAGCCCAGCAGTACACATGACACTCCTGAGAGTGTTTCTGAGGGGAACTTGTCCTAGGGCTATTTGTGGCTTTTATTCCACAAGAATTTCTCTTGCTTCCCACATTCCAAGCTGCTGAGAGAGCTGCAGAGCAGAGCTGAGAGCGCTGCAGTGATGGGCTGGGTGGCAGGAGTTATTTGTGGTGCCTCTGCATTTCCATATCACGTGGAATCAATCTCTCACCCTGAATTGTAACACAGGAGAAACATGTGTAAAGCAGCTCCAGGGGTTCCAGAGCACTCTGATGTGTAGATGGAGACTCTTTGCTCCTATCTTGTCTGCAGCAGGGAAATAAACACAGACTCCAGATGCCCTGCTCCACCTGTGAGCCCTGTACACTTCCCTCCCAGCCATGGGTGCTACAGGGAACTTCCATTTGGTTCTTAGCAATAAAACCGAAGAGACAGAGGCCAGAGCCTGGCTTAGCCCTACCCATAAGCAATCAGCAGGTTTTCATGCTTCTTGACCAAGTTCTTCATACGTTTCTTGTAGCCACGTGCTGCTCCAGCCAACTGCTCTTCCCGAAACTTGTAGGAAGCCCTGATATCCTTCAGCATGTTGTCCATAAAGTGTTTCAGGGCAGCAGGGTCACCTGGGGCTTTTCTGGGTCCTGTTAGGTTGATCGATTTGCTGTCCATGTAGTTCTTTAAACAAAGAGAAAGAAATCAAGGTGATCAGGTTGTTCCCTGAGGTATGTAACCCATTTCGCACAGTGGAGAAGGCATATTGCGGTAACAGCAGAGATAATAGGGAATATCTTCCATTTTCTAAGGGCAGGAAAGACTAATTAACTTCCACCATGCCCCTTCAAGACAGAAGAAACATTTCTGATGTATCAGTGACCTGTCTAAGGAGACATGAGTTGGCATCAGGAGATACCATCTCTGCTCCAGTATTCTTTCCATAGTGCCTCTCTCTCTGATAGCTAGGAGATGCTTCCACATCTCTCTCTTAGAAATTAAACTATTTCTAACAGTCAAATTTGCTTTGCTGAGTTTCCTGACCCATCACCATGCCACGTTCTTTGGTGCCAGCCTTCTCCCAGCACAGAAGCTTTTGCCAAAACCTTTTTACTGAGGGCGTAAAAAGAGATTTCTCCCCAGGCTCCCTGCTCTAAACCATCAGGTGTCCTGAACCCCCTGCATTGTGCTGAGCCCTCACCAGGCTCTGGGGGCCCTGCTCTGCATCAAAGGTGCCTGTTCCCAGCTGGTGTCACAGAGCTCTGCAGCTTAGCTCCCCATGGGGACAGCTTTGGAGCCACCATGGGAGTGGTGACAAAGCCAGAAGTGTCATCGCCTGGCCTGCAGAGAGAGGTTGTCAGGGCAATGGTGAGTAGAAGCCAACTGGAAGGCAGCCACTGTAAATAAGGGGATCTTTTCAATCTGAGTAATTTGACTGAGAAAGCAAGTCCCAGCAGAAAATCACAGCTCCTTTGGTATGGCCAGACAGGAGATCTGGGCAAGGAAAGGAGCTGGCACAGGAACATAGAATCACAGACTGGTTTGGGTTGAAAGGGTCCTTAAATTTCATCTAGTCCCACCCTCCTGCCATAGGCAGGGACACCTCCCACCAGCCCAGATTGCTCCAAGCCCCATCCAACCTGGGGCCTTCAACACTGCCAGGGATGGGGCAGCCACAGCTTCTCGGGGCAACCTGGGCCAGGGGCTCAGCACCCTCACAACAAAGAATTCCTTCCTAATGTCCAACATAAATCTCCCTCTTCCAGTTTAAATCCATTCCCCTCTCATCCCATCCTTCCAGGCCCTTGTCCAAAGTCCCTCCCCAGATTCCCTGGAGTCCCTTCAGGCACTGGAAGGTGATCTAAGATCTCCCCATTGCAGCCTTCTCCTCTCCAGGATGAACACCCCCAACTCTCTCAGCCTGTCTTGACCCTGGTGTAGCGCTCCAGGGTCCCTGCCCTGGCAGCCTTTGCTGGGACGCTGAGCCCAACCTTCCCTCCAGGTGGATGGAAGAACCTCTGTGGGGGTAAGGGCCAGGGCTGGATTCCCCCCTGGGCTGTCACACCTTTTCTCTCTGTGTCACAGAGGGGATTTTCAGAGGTGCACAGGCCAGCAGGGTTACAGTGTCAAGTCATCTCCTCCCCTGTCCAATCTGCAGGCACCGAACTCTTCCAGCTACCAGCACAGCTCCCCAACCCTGCTGCCTGCTCTGCTCTGCAGCCCAGCCAGGATGGGAAACTGAGGCAGCTTGCAAAGAGGGAGCAGCCAGCAAGGCGAGATCTTCCAGGAGAGCTGCTGGGGGCACCCACCGCCACGTCCTTGATGTACTGTGTGAGCCGGCAGCGGTATTCCTCATTCAGCTTCTTCAGCTGCAGCTGCAACCTGGAGTTCTCTGCCCCCACCTCTTGGAGCTGGCTCTGGGAGGTGAGCAGCACCTGGAACAGCAAACACACTCAGCTGCTGCCTTTGTGCTCTGTACCAGCACGGGGCATGAAGGTGGTCCACAAGGGACTTCATTTCTAGAGATTCAACTTCTCTAATGCTGGGAAGGTCATGGGTTTTCATCCCAGGAGCCCACTGGAAATGTTTGTAGTCTCTATTCCCCGGTACCTTCCATCATTTGGTGATTTCACCATCTCTTTCTAAATATCAGTGAAAAAAATTCCTCCCACCACCTGTGGCAAGCAGCACCTTCCACCACATGCATGGAACCTCTGGAATGAGACCTTCACAAGGAGGAGCACCCTGGTGTGACAAACTCCCTGGAGAGGGAGATGTGTTGGAGAACCCAGTACAAGACAGTCCTCCCCCCCTCCTCCTGCTTCACAAGAGAAGTGCATGGCACCCAGGAGGAATGGGTGAGCAGGGGAAGTGTGGGTGCTGGGGGCTGAAGGAAGCCTGCCCTTACCACTGACTGCTCCACCAGCTTCTGTTCTGCATTCCCAATTGCTCCCTTGGCCTCCTGCAGCTCCTTTTCCATCAACAGCCTGGGCACACAGGAAGAAGAAATGTTTATTTTAAGCCCCAAAACTTCTCTGTAGGTGCGATGTAACCAGCTTTGAGAAGAAAATCACTATAGATGACAGAAATCTCCCAGCAGCAACTGCCAGCCCCCACCAGATGTGTCAACCAGAGGCCACAAAGCTCTTGCAACCAGAAATGGCTGTCCTCCCCAGTCAGAGGGTCATAGACTCACAGGATCCCAGACAGGTTTGGTTCAAAGGGACCTTAAAGCCCATCCACTGCCATCCTCTGCCATGGGCAGGGACACCTCCCACCAGCCCAGATTGCTTCAAGCCCCATCCATCCTGGAGCCTTCAACACTGCGAGGGCACTGCCCCAGGCAGCCACAGCTTCTCGGGGCATCCTGGGCCAGGGGCTCAGCACCCTCACAACAAAGAATTCCTTCCTAATGTCCAACATAAATCTCCCTCTTCCAGTTTAAATCCATTCCCCTCTCATCCCATCCTTCCAGGCCCTTGTCCAAAGTCCCTCCCCAGCTTCCCTGGAGCCCCTTCAGGCACTGGAAGGTGCTCTAAGGTCTCCCCATTGCAGCCTTCTTCTCTCCAGGATGAACACCCCCAACTCTCTCAGCCTGTCTTGACCCTGGTGTAGCTCTCCAGGGTCCCTGCCCTGGCAGCCTTTGCTGGGACACTGAGCCTAACCTTCCAACCAGGTGGATGGAAGAACCTCTGTGGGGGTAAGGGCCAGGGCTGGATTCCCCCCTGGGCTGTCACACCTTTTCTCTCTGTGTCACAGAGGGGATTTTCAGAGGTGCACAGGCCAGCGAGGTACATAAAGACCACAGACTTTTAAGCAGAGAGCTAACCCTCTCTAAGAGTTTTGAAAACATCAGGTTTTAATCCCAAGCCTCCCTTGTTCCAAAAGTGAATGGTCATTTCCCACCCCAAAGGCAGGCTGCCTCCGCTCCTCTGCCCAGGGATGCCATTCAGGTGCCATAGTCTCCACAAGCACCCACAGCCAGCAGGATGTGCCCTCATACACTCACACTCTCTCTTCCAGCTTCTGCTGCTGCAAATCATAGGTTTCCTTCAGTCTTTCAAGCTCTGTTTTTATGTGATCCTGGTTTCCAAGCAACTGAGGGACAAATGGAGAGGAAGATGAGACAGAAGGCTGAGTGAAGAGAGGGCTCTGGGATCAGGAGAAGTGAGGGGAGCCTCCAGCTGAGCACAACTCCAGCTGACCAGTGACATACTGGAGAAAGGACAGGTTTAGTTGGGAGCTACAAGTGCCCTGCAGCACTCCAGAAGTGGGGTACACACAGAGGTACACAGACACGTGTTGTTCCCCCACAGGAGAGTCTGGCTCTGAGAGTCAGATACCCAGCAGGAGCTGGTGGTATCTCCAGGGCTACAGATGGGAAGGAGGCCAGGAACAGTGCTCTCACTTTGGGGTGCTTAATCACCCCCAACTTTCACAAGTAACAGCAAAGAGGAAACATGCAAGTGTCCTCTGCACTTGCAGGCTTCTGAACCCCTGCCTCTCTTCACCCAGGCGTGCAGATGGAGGGCACCACAGTTGCCCTCTCCCAGCTTTTTGCCTCTGCAAGAGCTGGAGTTATTCTAGTCTTATTTTTCAAATGCACAGCTTAAAAAATAATAGTTTTGAAATAAACCAAAGCATCAGCTCACCCACAAAATTCAAGTTAGCACCAGAAGGTGCCAGCCAGTTGGAATATGTTACCCCTCTGCTTCCCCAAGGATCCAGAAGCAGAACCCCACACACTCATGTTTCTCTTCAGCTTTTGCTACTCATGTTTGGAGGCAACTACATCTTCTGGCTGGTTTCAGTATGAGACAGAAGGTGCCCATTAGATCCTTGTTCTCCAAGAAGCCTATTAGACCCTGTTCTCCAAGGGGCATGTCAGATCTTTGCTCTCCAAGGAGCCTGTAAGATCCTGTTCTCTAAGGGGCCTATTAGATCCCTGTTCTGCCAGGAGCTGGTGACAGGGTAGGGGTCCTTACATTCACTTTCCGAGCTGAGGGTAGGCGCTCTGCTGCTCGCACTCTTCCCAGGTCAGGAGAGGATTCCTTGGCCATGGCTGGGGAGTGGTTGTTGTCTGTGCCAGGAAGGGTTCTCCTGGTGTTGAGTAGCTCCAGGCTGAGCTCTTCATTCTTCATGACCTGCCAGGTGATACAAGGACAGAGCTGCTGAAGCCCTGCCTCTCCTGCTGGCTCTCAGTGGGTAGACAAGGCAGACACTCACATCCCCTCCTGAAAACAAGTTTTATTTTTAGTTCCCTCTCATATGTCCACAAGTACCAGTGATTTTTGAGCTCTCACGGGTCAGTATCAGCACCAGGCATTACCCACATGTAGCCTCTCTCCCTTTAGCACCCAGATCCAGACCCCAGTGCCAGCCCAGCACTGGGCACAGCTCAGCCACAGGACCCTGACCTCCAGCCTCCCTCTCCCTCTGTGTCCTCCCCCTGTAACGCAACTTTCCAACACTTCCTGAATGGTTTTCCCCAACCAATGGCCCAGAATGGTGCTGGACCTCCAAAAGGTGAGAGATGGGCCAAATCTCCATCCTTTGGGGCTGACAGCACCCAGTTAACTCCAGTGCTGGTGGAATGCATCCCTCCAGCAGCAGGCAGCCCACTGCACGGTAGGTGTGTAGGCAGCAGCCAGAGATTCAAAGCTGGTGCAAAGTGACATGTTTCCAAAAATGATAAAGAGGATCTGAATGAGAAAGGGGCTGTTACAGGTGATCTAGAAGGAACACTGGGGGAATTCATGTCTCACGGGAGGGTTTCCATGTAGATAACAAAGCTCTGATGGGGTTTATGACTGGGGACAAGCTTGAGTAATTGTTACCATGGCAGTGAATTGGGAGGATGGGAGGCAGAGGTCATCTGAGTCATCTGTGGAGAGAATAGCTTATCAAAAGATAGCACAGGGTGGGCTGAGGGAGAGAGGAGAAAAGAGGATGACAAAGAGGTGAGATATACAGCTGTGAAAACTGACAGCTATGGAGAGACAGCCTGCTTGTTCTCCAACCTAAATCCATCCATCTGCAGCTGTCAGCCCTGACAGTCCCATCAGAGGAGGTCCCACAAGCACAGAAATACCTGCTTTGCAACCCTCCCCCCAAAAAATAAAAAAAAAAAAAAAAGAGAGAGAGAGAGAGAGAGTCCCAGGTTTTCTAGGGGCTTTACTGCATCCCCTGTGCTCCAGGGAAAACCTGGTTGGTAGCCATTTGGGTTCCCTCTGGTGTGAGCCTGCAAGAAGAGTGGAGAAAAAAAAAAGGGCAGGGTCTGGAAAAGGAAGAACTGCCAATGAATTAGGAACCAGGCACAAAGGAAGTGGCTTGCACCTCCTGGAAGGCACCTCCCTAGGGCCAGGCAAGGCTCCTTCACCCGGAGTGATGTGTGAATCCAGGCATGCAAGGGGGCTGCCACAGCAGAGGCTCAGGCTGCTCCCCAGCAAAGGAGAGGGAAGGAGGTCCCTGAGCTGCTTGTGTGCCAAGCAGCCATGACAACATATTGGTAAGGTCACGAGTAGCACTTGTAATTGGGAATGTGTAAAAGGTTCATTGTCTCCCCAGAAGAGTGCCAGGGAAGGGGAGGGGGCAGAACCACATGCTGCTTTTCCCATTTCCTTTGGGAAAGTCTAACACTGGGAAAATAATGAGCAAGAGGCCCATGTTGTGACAAGGCCCAGCCTGCCAAGTTGGAGTCTCTTTTGCTTCAGGCAGGGCTGTTTGGTGGTCAGAGCCAAGAAACTGGGAGGAAAATCCTCAGCCTATGAATTACAACCAGGGAGTTCACCTTTGGCCTCTGGACCCTGCTCCATCACTTCCTCAGGATGCTCTCCAGGAACAGAGGTGAATCTCTGAAAGATTCCCAGCTCCAAGTAAAAGCACCAGCCTCTTAAACCCATCCTTTAGGGACACCAGCCACCTGAAAATCCAACTATTGACGACTAACACATTGCACCAACTTGGGGAAGAGAAGCAACTCCTCTGCAGCAGGCAGCACTGTGTCACAGCAGTGTGTGGCTGTGGTGACAGTTGTGCTCCTGCAGGACAAGGGGTGGGCTCACATCCCTGCAAGCACCTGAGCTTGCCTCCTCAGAAGAAATTTCCATTTCTCAGCTGAGAGGAAACAAGTGATGGCTTCAGAGAGTCACTAACACATTTATTTGCAATGAGATGGTCATGACTTCATCTATTCCTCTAACAGAGGTTTGCTGACCAGTGCTCACCATCAAGACAGACTGGATACTGCTTCAACAAGCATGCCTGGTCCCAGTTCCACATCTTCCCATCACAGCTCTGCACTAGGCCAGCACAGTAAACCAGGCCATCTGGCTGAACCAGCTAAACTATCTGCTAGGGGAGGGAAGCTGGAGGGTGTCAGTCATCAAATCCAACTCAAAAAAAATTAAGAAAATGGGAAGGGGGAGAGGGAGGAAGGAGAGGAAAGTCTGCAGAAGCAGCTATTCCTGCCAAAAAAAATCCACACATCTGGGTCCAAAGGACTTTTAGTTAATAATCACTGAGATAAGAGTCACCAGGAAATTCGATCTATTTTTAAGGCACAATCAGCAACTTGTTTATGTGCAGTGTTTTTTTCTAAATTTGCCAACCTCAAAACCTTCCACAGCCCCCTTCCTACCATGGCTACAAACTCATTCAGGCACAGCCTGCACAAGCCATGCGGAAATAAAGGGGAACAAAGCAGACTGGCAGGCAGGAGGGACCCAGCCCCACCACCACCTTCCTGCTGCTGTTGGTGATGGGGCTCTGGGATGGTGGGAACAGGCAAGGACTCTGATCTCAGGGTGCTCAGAAGCGCAGGGCACAGGGGTCAGGGTGGTCCCTGCTGAGCACAAGGGGTTCTGCTGGAAAGTGACCACGGTAGAAGAGAAGGTTGTGGGGAGACCTTAGAGCACCTTCCAGTGCCTGAAGGGGCTCCAGGAAAGCTGGGGAGGGACTTGGGAAAAGGGCCTGGAAGGATGGGATGAGGAAGAAGGGTTTCAAACTGGAAGAGGGGAAATTTAGGTTGGGCATTAGGAAAAAACTGTTTCTTGTGAGGGTGCTGAGCCCCTGGCCCAGGTTGCCCCCAGAAGCTGTGGCTGCCCCATCCCTGGCAGTGTTGAAGGCTCCAGGTTGGATGGGGCTTGGAGCAACCTGGGCTGCGGGAGGTGTCCCTGCCCATGGCAGGGGATTGGAACTGGATCAGCCCTCCAACGCAAACCATTCCATAATTCTACAAAATTACTGGGCCCTGAAAATAAACCCATGCAAAAGCTCCACTGTCTCACAGCTGGCAACCTGTGCTGGGCCTGAGCTGGGACGTGGATCTGCAGTCCTAAGCCAGCCAAACTGTCTGCACAGCAGGGAGATGGAGTCAAGAACAGCAGAGTGAACACCACTGCCTGTCTCACCTCCTGGTCCAGTTCTTTGGCTAGGGCCAGGTAGTTGCTTTTCAAAATGATGTACTCATCCCCCAGCTCCTTCCGACTGATCTCCAGAGCATGCAGATGTTCCCGTAAAGCATCCCGTTCCCCTGTGACCTTCTCACTGCAGAGCTCCAGCTCCTGCACACGGTTCTCCAGGGACAGGATCTGCAGAGGGGAGCAAAGATGGACAGGGAATGCACTGTGGTACTGGATAAAGGTATTGACAGAGCTGAAACTGGTTACTTCAAAGTTTTGGATACCATATTTTTCAGTTCAAAGTTCTCCATCTCATACTGTTCCTTCATTTTGTTGGTCTCGACCTGAAGATCAAGGAGTTCTTTGGAAATCTAGGAGAGAGAAAAAACATGATAAAGGCCATTGAATGATTCTGCGGCCAACATACTGTATCAACAGGTCACACCGAGGAGTGTGACTGCAACTCCTACAGCCCTAGAAAGAGGCCCAAACATTTCCCACCAGATTTTCCACCAGTGCCCTCAAAGGCTCAGTTCTCTCAAACTCCCCAACTGTTTGTTTTACCTTCAGTTTTTCCTCTTCACTGAAGACTGCTTTGGCTGACAAATCTGTTTTGGAGCCAGCCAGCTTCTCCAGCTTCTCCTGCAGGTCTCTGAGCCCATACAGCTTCACCCTCCTCTCCTGCTGCTGCACCTACAGACACACAGCAGATGAGCCCTCCTCTCCCCTATGCCCTTCTCCCACCGCAGTGCTGGTGGAAAAGGACATGCAGCTTTTCAGAGCTTGAATGCATTGCAGATGGGATTTCCAGCTGCCATTTTCCTCCCGTGATTAGGATTTCATTTGCTGGTGCCACAGCCCGGGAAGGGGCTGCATACCTTCCCACCTGTATTTTCCTTAGCAAGATGCTACAGGTGGCAGAGTACTCACATTCTCATTCTCTGCAACACTTTTAAAATCCATGTGCTCAGCAGCTCTGCACTTGGAGGCCGGGATCTTTGCACAGATCAGGATTTAAGGACCTCTTCATCAGCATCTTTTCCCCCAAGGTAGGGCACAGGCAAAGTTGCTAACAACTTTGGTTACTAATGGGTGGGGCGGCCACCTTGATTCTAAGGTTGAACCAATTACTACAGCCAGCCCAGGAAATGAGATTAGTCAGGAGATTTCTTTAGTCCCAAGACAACATACAGCAGATACTGAAGCTTAGAAGACACCCCCAGGGAAGCAGTATTGCCCTCTCAGAGGTATCACTCTATCTTGGACTGTTCCCAAAACATGGCTGTAGAGATGCCTTCCATCTCTCTTGCAGGGATTCTTACACAATTTAAGATGGGATTAATCCATTAATCAATCCAACCAGCTGCTCCAAAACCTTCCAGAAACATTCATCATCAACTTGCTGCCAGGCAATTTACTTTTGATCTTCACCATCCTTACATCTCCTGTGTCTATCAGCCACCCAAAGGAGACCAGGAGCTCTGGCCAAGCCACAGCTGGTGACAGGAAAGGCCTTCCCTACTTTATCACTTTGCATCAGAGTAATTTTGATTGGAAAAGACCTTTCAGATCACCAAGTCCCACTGTTAATGCAGCACTGCCAAGGCCACCACTAAACCATGGTCCTCAGCACCCCACCTACACAGCTTTGAAATCCCTCCATCAGACATGCCATGTGGAGAAATGTAAGTTTTAAAGCAAAACATGCACTGATACAAACAATGATGAGACCAGATGGTGCTAAATAAGCATTGTGCTGGCCTACACGGTGCCACTGACCCAAACTGTGACCAGGCCAGAATGGGACAACTTCCAGGCATCTGCTAAGCTAAAAAAGCACAAGCAGAGTCTCTGATGTAAGGCTGAGGGAAAGGGAGAGTGTAAGGCATGGTGGATAGTGCTGGGAGACTTTGGTGACTGGCAGCCATGGGGTAAAATGCAAGCCACTTCTTAATTGCTTTATTTGGGGCATATTTATCACTGCTATTTCTGTCAAGTGGGTGAGTTTAGGTAAGAAGTTGTCAAAGAAGAAAAGCTTTGACAGTATGATGTTAAAAAAGACTATAGCTCTGAGTAAGTTCTCAGTATCTGTCAAAGCAAAGAGGATTAAGGAGGGAGAAGGGCTGATCTGATGGAAGATCTGTGCCCAGCAGAGTTCACCAGCTCCTCACCTGGTCCAGGATCCTGGAGAAGATCCTGTAGCCCCTCAATGTGGATTTCATGAACAGCCATGGAAGCCTAACCCAGGTGCTCTTTTGGGGGAAGGAGATGCTATGGAAACATGCAATTATGTCTTACTTTCTTCTGCAGAAGAACTTCAGAAACCTGGAGGAATGTTATTAAAGTAATAAAGTGCTGGTGAGAGTTCAGTCTCTTCACACCCACCGCTGAGCAGAAAGCCACATTCACATACCACCCACAGCACCAGGGGCTCTGAAGTCTCTGGCGGGTGCTCCAGCACATGAAGGAGCTGAGCTGTGGCTCTACTCTCCAGGCACACACCAGCTCCCAGCCCCATGGAGCTCCCCAAGGAGAAGCACTTTAGCCCAGGGACACACATAGGATGGGTCATCCTGCTGCCTCAGAAACCCCAGCCCAGCAGCATCCTGCTCACTCCTGAAATCACAGAACAACAGAGAAGTTAGGGTTGGAAGGGACCTTAAAGCTCATCCAGTCCCAACCCCCTGCCATGGGCAGGGACACCTCCCACAGCCCAGGTTGCTCCAAGCCCCATCCAACCTGGGGCCTTCAACACTGCCAGGGATGGGGCAGCCACAGCTTCTGGGGGCAACCTGGGCTCAGCACCCTCACAACAAAGAATTCCTTCCTAATGCCCAACCTAAATCTCCCCTCTTCCAGTTTGAAACCCTTCTTCCTCATCCCATCCTTCCAGGCCCTTGTCCCAAGTCCCTCCCCAGCTTTCCTGGAGCCCCTTCAGGCACTGGAAGGTGCTCTAAGGTCTCCCCACAACCTTCTCTTCTACCGTGGTCACTTTCCAGCAGAACCCCTTGTGCTCAGCAGGGACCACCCTGACCCCTGTGCCCTGCGATTCTGGGCACCCTGAGAATTTAAAGCCATTCTCCCTCATATCATCCCTTCAGGCCCTTGTCCAAAAGTCCCTCCCCAGCTTCCATCTGGCAAATATCCCACTCCAACATGCGAGCAAAGCTGGTGCTCCCTGAGCCACCGGGGTGCCTGTTTCACCTGGTGGATGGCAGTATAAAAATGATTAAAATAATTATATAACATAAATGAATAAATGAATCCAAAATACAAGACTTTAATTTTTTTATGCTCCTGGACTGCCTGGGAGCCCATGGCAAAGCCCTTGCTCTGACAGGTCTTGCACCAGCACCCCAGATAACAGAAACTGCTCTTCCTGGGATTGGGAAAGAAGTAACAAATTTGGACAATACCACAAACAGCAAAAGTGCACACAGGAATGAGGTTTCAGGGTGTCAGCACAACCCATAATATTCAGCTGGGCTCCAGAGTGAATCCAAAAAAAAAAAGCCGATGTTCTGTGTGCCGCACAAGGAGGTGGAACCCCGACTCTGAGCTTTTCCTCTCCCTCCTCTTGCCGAGGACACTTTTAGGGCCGCCGATGCTCGGCAGCGATCTATGGGGTACGAGGCTCTCAGTCTGAACGCAGGGTGTGAAAAAAACTCCCCCCAAATCTGCAGCAGCTCCAAGGTGGGGCGGGCGGGCAGACGTTCCCAGCACCGCTCCCCAAGCACCCTGTCCGGCACCTGTGGGGGAGTGAGCGAGGGGCACAGCCGCCTGCTCCGCACCTTCTGAGCAGGCTTGGGCAGGCCCCAGCGCTGCGTTCAGGCAGTGAGTGGCTCCACCTGGCTTCCAGAGCCGGCAGCGGGAATTGGCATCCCGTTCCCGGAGCTGGCAGGAGTTCCCTGCGGCCGGGGCTGCCCCGTGTTCCCCGTAGCTACCCCCCGCCAACCCCCGGGGCCCACACGTAGCACCGGGGATCTGCCAGCCGGAGAGGCCTTGGGAGCGGGGCGGGCTGAGGACCTGTCGCCAAGGCCTCACCCCCATCCTGCCCCGGGGCTGAGGATGAGGCCGGGGCGCCGGCCGGGCCGTCACTGGTTTCCATGGCAACGGGCGCTTCCGGGGCAGTGCGGCGGGGCGGAAGCGCCCCCTGGTGCCGGGAGGTCCAACGGGAGGCCGGAGAGCACCGAACCGCCCCCAGTGGAAAACACGGAGCCTTAACGGCACAGACGAGTTCGGGTTGGAAGGGACCTTAAAGCTCATCCAGTCCCAACCCCCTGCCATGGGCAGGGACACCTCCCGCAGCCCAGGTTGCTCCAAGCCCCATCCAGCCTGGGGCCTTCAACACTGCCAGGGATGGGGCAGCCACAGCTTATTGGGGCAACCTGGGCCAGGGGCTCAGCACCCTCACAACAAAGAATTCCTTCCTAATGCCCAACCTAAATCTCCCCTCTTCCAGTTTGAAACCCTTCTTCCTCATCCCATCCTTCCAGGCCCTTGTCCCAAGTCCCTCCCCAGCTTCCCTGGAGCCCCTTCAGGCACTGGAAGGTGCTCTATGGTCTCCCCATTGCAGCCTTCTCTTCTCCAGGATGAACACCCCCAATTCTGTCCCCCTGGCTCCAGAGCTGCTCCAGCCCTCCCAGCAGCTCCAGGGCCTCCTCTGGACTGGCTCCAACAGCTCTGTGTCCTTCTGCTGCTGGGGACACCAGTGCTGGACTCAGCTTTACTTGCAGGGGGGATCTATCACCCCTTCTGCTGCCACCACAACTCCTGGGGAAAAGCGTCTCTCATTCCTCCTTCCAAGCCTCTTTCTCCATTGACAAGCTCCAAGGTCTTCTCCAGGCTGGACAACCCCACCATCTTTTTTCAGGAAAGGATCTTCCAGCGCCTGTATATTTCCACAGTCCCCTCTGAGAGATACAGGCCTGTCAGGACCCCAGATCTGGACAAATGTGCCTGGAGACTCTCATAAGCATCAAGGGGGACAATTACCACCCCCAGCCTGCAGCTGCTCACACTGCTCTTGATGTAGCTCAGGATATGAAGAGGTGGCTGCAATTGTCCAATGCCAGCTCATGATCAGTTTGTCACCCCTTAGCACCACCAGGAGCTTCCGGTGGACAAGTGTGGACTGGGATGGAGCAGGGCATGAGGGCCATGGCCATGCCACCTTGGGTGGCAGGCAGGCATGTGGCCCTGCTGTGTCCCACCAGCCAGTTGCCCATTCCCTCCATGTCTGGGACAGGTTCTTTGGCCTCTCCAAGGGAACCTCCAACCCCCTTCTCCTGGGGACTGCCCTTTTCCCCTAAAACCTCAGAATTGGGTTATTTCCCACCTGTGCCTCCACCATTGTGCTGGCCACCCTGAGTCATGGCTCAGGGATGTCCTCACCTTCCCAGTCCAACCAGCCAGGCCAAACTGGTGGCAGTGATGTGGTTTTCTCACATGCCACCAGTCTGGCAGTGAGCATCCCCAAGTGCCACCAACACCTTGTCCACCCTTCCTGCATCCCCAACAATCACCAAAGCTTCATCCACCTTTCCCAGCTCCCCACACCAGCCTGTGACAGCCATTACAAAGCATGAGCCAATACTTGCATAGGACAATGGGGACCTTTGTTAGCAGCTGCCAGAACCTTTTGTCCCCACTGCCAGGTTCCCATCTCCAGCAAGGTAGAACTTTTCCTGGTGGGTGCCCAGCAAGCACTGGACAAAGCCGACCTCCACCAGCACAGGCTCTTTGGGAAGGAGCTTGGTCCCTGCAGATGTCCTCAGGAGGGTGGCACAAGCTCTGGGATGCTGGTATCACCCCTTCCAGCTCCCTCAGGTGACATCTTTGGGGCTAGCATATTTTGGGTTGGGGATGAGGAGCAGCAGTGCCAGTTGCCTTGGCAACACAAGATGCTCTTCTCCAGATGGAGACAGAATTTGGCAAGATTTTCTAAAAATACTCCAGCTGTGACAGCGCCAGCCTTGCCGCCTCACTCCAGGGCTCAAGCTGGGTCCCTGCTGCTCCCAAAGCTGGCCCTGGGTTGGCAGGATGGATCACAGAGCTCCCCCTCCCACCAGTCTCCCCAGTTCCAGCAGACTTGGCCACTAGCACTGGTCCCTTCCCAGCTCATGCACTGGGGAAAAACAGGGGGTGAGGGACAGCTGGTGGCATGTACCCAATGAAGGGACAAGGACAGGAGGGCTGCAGGGGCAGAAAACAATTCCTCAGAGTTTAAATAGGTTTCAGAGCTGGGTTTTTTTAATGTTTTTGCTGCTTTTTCTAACAACATTACAGCCTTCTCCATGGCAACCAGAGGTGGGGCAGCTCAGACTTTGGTCCCAGCTGGGAAGATCACCCACCAGAGCCAAAAAAAACCTGCAGGGATCAATCAGAGAGGTCCACAGCCACTCATGGTAGGAACACAAAGCATGATCCTCACGCTGGCACTGGGCAGGCACAAGGTCCTGGTGTGCAGGGTGGGCTCATGGTGAGGCTGGAAGGACCAACCATGCCCTGAGGGCTGAGCATCCCCACCAGAGACCACATCTGGAGGAGAGAACCTGTAGGGGGCTTAAAGGTGGAGATTCCCACTGCAAATTCCCTTACCCTCTATTTTCCTTTTGAACCCTCTATTTTTGACCCTCTATTTTCCTTTTCCTTTTTTTGGTGTCTTCCCTAGGAGGCGGCTGTTGGCAACAGGGATAACCCCACACTCAACCCCAGGGAGTGCTCGGTTAACCCCCCCACCCCTGCCTGGAGAGGTTCTGTGAGTTTTGGCTGCCTGGTCCCTGCTGGTTCAGCTCTTTTTAGCTTCCAGATTGATTCCACCTTGTGTCAATATGTGCTTAAGCACCTATTAGTGGGCACATGTGTCGCCATCTCCCATCTCCTCCTGATCTATAATTTCCCAGAAGAGAGGATTAAAAATAGAGGGGGAGGAGAGCACTGCTCAGGGGCAAACAAGGAAAAACAAAACAAAACAAAAACTAAGGGTGAAAAAAGCACTTGTGGGAAAGTTGGGTTGAAGGCTGGAGCCTGCTCTGATGCCTCTTCAGTCCTGAGGGTGCTCAAAACCTCCTGAACTAAGCAGTGAAGAGGTGACACGTGTCCTGGGTGCTAGGGTTGATGGAAGACTCCTATGGGGACAGCTGAGGTGGAGATGTCTGCGGCATGGGGTTGGTGGTGGAGAACATCCATGCTCCAGTTAAGGGATCAACATGTTGGGAATCAGAGCCAGGAAGAGTTCCAGCAGGAATGGGAGATGCCTGGTCCTGGAGCTATGGATGTGAACCATGCCAGCCCTGTCCTGGTGCATCTTCAAAGAAGAGGAACTACCAGTTCAGGAAGGCTTACCCAGGGCTTTTCCATCCAGTAGACAATGGCCTGCAGGCTCTTCATGCTTGGGCAGAAATTACTTCTTATTTATTTTTTTCTTTCCTGGAAACTGGTAAAAGATTCTGCAGAAGCCACGTTGGACCTTAGTGGGGAAAATGGTAGCCTGGGACACAGGACGAGGTCATCAGCCTCCCCAGGGTGATTCTGATGAGCTGCCAGGCAGAAAGTGTGATCCACCAGACCTGGAACATCATCCCACTACACATTGGGCCAGCAGAGGAGCTAGGTGTCACCTGGGTGACACCTCTACCTTCTCCATGGCCCCAAAGCCCTGTGCTGACTAGTATGCCCAGCATTGTCCTTATGACACAGCTGCAGGGACATCAGGTTCAACTCCACATGGAGCTTTTTCCTCATTACCCAACTCGTCTCTCACTCCAATCATCATAAAACCTAAGGAATTTCAGCCTGTCCCCCAGGAAGGACAACCCCTCACCTCCACCCTTGGTGCAATCCGGGTGCTCCAAGCCTCAGAAAGTGTTGTTTGGGTGCAGGTGCAACCCCATAGGACAGGAACCCATGGGAAGGTCAGTGCTGCTACTTGAGGATCTCCAGGAGCCCAGGGCATGGCTGTGGGACAGCCCAGGAGGCTGCTCCAGCCATTCTCGCTCACACAAACCCCACCTCCAGCAGGACCACCCTTCCTCACCACAGCCTGTCTTCCTGGGCATCTCACCTCATCCCCGAACTGCTATACGGAGCTTTATGGACCGAGGAGAAGCAAAGGAGCTGCTCCTAAGGGCTGAGCGCATCTCCTGGCCCAGCAGCAATGGGGTTAAGCGTAGCCGGGCGGGCGCCTGGCCGGGCGTCAAGGTAGTTGCTCCATCCCTGCGCAGGGGCCGGAGAGAGGTGAGGGAAGGCTGGAGAGGGGTGAGGGAAGGCTGGAGAGGGGTGAGGGAAGGTTGCCCTGCCCGTCGCCATGAGCGCAGGCAAAGGTGAGGCTGGGGGCAGGGGGGGGGGGGGCTTTGCCGGTCCCCGGAGGGTGGGACATGGCTGGGAGGGATGCTAAACCTCTGCTTGGCTTGGCACTCGTGTCACCCTTGGCTTCTCTGCCCCCCTCAGCTGCTAAGAAGATGTTTTGGGAGCCCCTGGGGTGCTTGCAGGCACCCCCAAGGCTGGTTGGGGGCTGCAGGGGTCACACAGGGAGACCCCCAGGAAGGGCAAGGTAATAGGGGGCTGGGGGGAAGGAGGAGGGAGGGAACAAAGGGATGAACCTGGGTGGGGTCCATGCACCCAAAGGGGCTGAGCTGGGGAGATCCTGAATTCACCTCCAAGGGCAGATGCAGGCTCTGGAACCTCCTGCAGCCGCCCAAGGTGTGTGATGGGCTGGGACGGATCCCTCCAGCCACCTCCTGGCAGAGGAGGAACCCATGGGGGACCTGGGGGGTCCCATGGGGCAACCATCACCCCACAATCTGGAGGAGGACCCATAGGAGTCTTCCAGAGCTGCCATAATCCTGCCACCCCCACCAAAGGGACAATCATTGTCCCATGACACAAGGTTGTCCCCAGAGCAGCCCCATGACCATCAACCCACAACCCAGGGAGCAGCTGTTGCCCCATGATCCAGAGGGATCTTAGGTGGGTCCCAGAAGGGTTCTCTAGGGACAACCATTGCCCCACGAACCAGGGGGAGTCCCAGATGGGGTCCCCTAAGGCAGCCATCACCCCACTCTGACATTATCCTCTTCCATCCTCACCTAATAGCAGGCGTCACCCTCCTGCTCCCCCTGGCCCTGCTGCTGGCCACTGCCTCCCAGCCCCCTGGATGGGACAATCCCAAGGACCAGGGGGACCCAGACCCCCCCCACTGCCCCAGCCCTTGTGCCTGCAGCTTGGACGACTACAGCGATGAGCTCAACATCTTCTGTAGCACCCGCAACCTGACGCACCTGCCCGAGGACATCCCCCCCGGTGCCAAAGCCCTCTGGCTGGATGGCAATAACTTCACCCTGTTGCCAGCTGCTGCCTTCAGGAACCTCTCAGCCCTGGATTTTCTGGACCTGCAGAGCAGCCAGCTGGCTGCTGTGGAGCAGCACACCTTCCACGGGCTGAGGAGCCTCTACCACCTCCACCTGGAACGCAACCGCCTCAAACATTTGGCTCCCCACACCTTCCTGCACACCCAGAACCTTGTCTCCCTCAGCCTCAACAACAACTACTTCAGCAAGGTGGAGGAAGGGCTCTTCGCTGGGCTCTCCAACCTCTGGTACCTGAACCTGGGCTGGAACTCTCTCGTGGTCCTGCCTGACAAGGTCTTCCATGACTTGCCCAACTTGAGGGAGTTGATCTTGGCTGGAAACAAGCTTGCCTACCTCCAGCACCAGCTCTTCTGCAGCCTTACTGAGCTGAAGGAGCTGGATCTGAGCGGGAATGCTCTCAAAGGCATCAAGATCAACATCTTCATCAAGCTGCAAAAGCTCCAAAAGCTGTACCTGAACCACAACCAGATCAATGCCATTGCTCCCCGAGCTTTCATGGGCATGAAGTCCCTGCGGTGGCTGGATCTCTCCCACAACCGGCTCACCTCGCTTTTTGAGGACACATTTCTGGGCCTCCTGAGCCTGCACGTCCTCCGGCTGTCTACTAACTCCATCACCAGCCTGAGGCCCAGGACTTTCAAAGACCTCCAGTTCCTTGAGGAGCTGCAGCTGGGGCACAACAGGATTCGGAGCCTGGCAGAAAAGACCTTTGATGGGCTGGGCCAGCTGGAGGTCCTCAGCCTCAACAACAACCAGCTACAAGACATCAGGGCTGGGGCATTCCTGGGGCTGTACAACGTGGCAGTGATGCACTTGTCTGTGAACTGCATCAAGGTCTTCCCTGACTATGTCTTCAAGGGGATCACCAAGTTGCACAGCCTCCACCTGGAGCACAGCTGCCTCAGCAGGATCCAAGCTAACACCTTCTTCGGGCTCTCCAGCCTGCGGAGGCTCTTCTTGCAGCACAATGCCATCTCCCTCATTGAGGACCAAAGCTTCAGCGAACTGCACGAGCTCCTGGAGCTTGACCTGAAGCACAACAGGCTAAGCCACCTCTCACCCCAGCTCTTTGTGGGTCTAAGCAACCTGGAGTACCTCTTCCTCTCCTCCAACCAGCTCCTGGACATCTCCCAGAACACCTTCAGCTCTCTCCAGAAACTATTCTGGCTTGACCTCTCCCATAACCAGCTGGAGATGCTGGACAATGCCGTCATCTCCCCCCTGGCCAACTTGCGGTACCTCAGCCTGAAGAACAACTCACTGGAGACCTTCTCAGTGGCCTTCCTGTGCTCCTCCTTCACCCTGGAGCAGCTGTGGCTAGGCGGCAACAATTGGCATTGCAACTGCTCCCTGAAGGGCCTGCGGGATTTCTCCCTGCAGCACCCCACAGTGGTCCCACGCTTTGTGCAGTCTGTGGCTGAGGGGGACGATGCCCATGTCCCCATCTACACCTACAACAACCTCACTTGCCTCCAGCCCCCAGCCATGGCAGGCCTGGACCTCCGGGACACCACCGAGGACAGCTTTGCCCACTGCTGAAGGGTGCCGAGATGTCTTCCTGAAGGACATGCTGCTTCATGGCCACGGTCCCTTGTCTGCCACCTCCCTGGGGACGTAACAGGAGCTCCAGCTCCACAGCCACCCCAGGTTAGCCCAGCTTTGCCACCACCTCCAGCTGCCCACCTTGGAGCTGCTGCAGCAGGGAGAGCTGGGCCCAGGTGATGCTGGATGGGTCCCAGCTCCCCAGATTGCAAACTGAAATAATTCAGATCTTGGCTATTTAACCTGGGGCAGTGTGATAGCTCCTGGTTCCTGTTGGAACACAAAAATCATGATGCCCCCCCGTCCCCTCCCTGGCAGTGTTGAAGGCCAGGTTGGATCAAGCCTTGTGTGACCTGGGCTGGAGGGAAGTGTCCCTGCCCATGCAGGGGGCTTGGATTTTGATGATCCTTAAGGTCCCTTCCAACCCAAACCAGTCAGGGATTCTATGAACATCTCCGAGCCTCCAGCATGGGGGGAAAGATGCAACCCCAGCCTGCAGCCATCCCCATGGTGAGGGACATTCCTGCTGGGACTAGGACTTCTCACTGGGACAAAATAAAGCATTATCCTACTATGGAGGAGCTGAGAAACCCTAAAGCCACCCTTGAGCTGCCTGGTAGGTTTAGGGTGCAGGGCTGAGACCTTGGTTTTATTTCCCCACCCCCATCCCAGCAGGTGTAGGTAGGGTGCAGGGAGCCCCACACGTCACTCATCTGATAAATGCTAGCAGACAAATAAACCTTTGGAGCTATTGCAACCCACCTTGTAAGTATGTTTTTTCCAAAGCACGTGAGCTGCCCCCACCTGGGGGGGTTCTTATCAGAAAGCCCCCTCAGAGGCTCACAGAGGCAGGGGTGAGGAGCACCCCAGGGTGCTGCTGGAGGTGTCCCCACCCCGCAGTGGATGGCATGTGCCCAGGGAAGGAGCCAGAGGTGGCCACAGAAGCCAACAGCCTGGTCAGATTCCAGCCCTGCTGCCCAGGTCTCCAAATCCCAGATAAATGAGCAAAGGTCAGACAAAAAAAACCAAAAAACAAACAAACCCAAAAAACACCATCCAGGAAAGTTGCACGTGGGGGGATAAAAAACGGGTCAGGTGGCTCCTGCTGGATGCAGGAGCAGGGACAGCAGCTTCTCTTGCTCTGCTCTCCAACTAAAATCCACTTGGATCAGGAGAAACTGGAGATTTCTCCGCCTCGTCTCCCCAAACCAGCATTGCCCGGGCAATTCCTGAGCACGTAAAGGGCTTGTGGGCACAGAGTCCAGCAGGCAGGGAGGGAAGATGAAGGGCATCACCTCTGTTTGCTTCCCCAGCTTGACTCAAGGCTGCAAGAGGAGGGCAGGTCCCACAGGAGCAGAAGCTCTACGTCCAAGAGACCAGGAGACAAGGCAGGAACCATCCAGGGACACAGAAGAGCCCCACATGTGGAAAACAGCCATGGAGAATCATCCCCCAAGGACTGTCAGGGCTGGTGTTCAGTGAGACAAGGGACTGGATGGATCTTGAAATGCAGGAGGAAAGATTTAACTGAACCCTAGCAAGGAAATGGAGCAAAAGCAGGAATTACCTGGATGGCCATGAGGTGCTGGCAACACTGGGACTCACAGTTACAAGGAGGCCTGAAGCCCTGGAGAAACACATCACAGACTTGGATTTTAAGAAGTGTTTACTGCTTAGGACCTTTAAAAAAATATTCCTGAGTTATGAGAAACCCCAGCCAACCAAAAAGGCCTCATGCTTCCAGCCTGGCAGGATGCAGCCCCCAGGTAGGTGGTGGATCTTATAAAGACATCTCATGCAGAGAACATGCCGTGCCCTTGTCAGCCACCAGTGATCCCTGATGTCAGAGCAAGGTGACCTGGCTTGGGTCCCCATCAGAGCATCCAGCACCACCTCCCGAGTACCAAAATTCCATCCAAAATATCAGAAAGACAGCAAATATCCAAAAACTGAGAAGGCAACAGCACATGGAGCCACAGTACAGATGATGGAGGTGCTTGAGGCTCAGGGAGGGGAGAGCAGCTGATGGTGTTTGCTGCTGAAGCCACACCAGATGAAGCAACCACAGCATGCAAGATGCTGTGGAAAGAAGGTCCCCAAGCACAAGGGCTGTCCATGGAGAAATCCCTCAGCCTCAGGGCAGAGCCACAGCCCCCCAGCATTGGGCAGGAGAGTCTGGAGAACCCACAAGGGGTGGAGCAGTTCTTCCCTTTTTGGATCACCATGAGTGACACTAACACTGTGCTCTGCCCTCCCTCTGTTATTGACCCCAGGAGACAGTTTTTAAGAGCTTCTGCATCCCCTTTCCCAACCAGAAGATGCCAGGCCAGGGGCTCTGCCAGCAAAAGTCCAGTTCCATCCCCTCCTCAGGAGCTCTGCTGCCATGTCTCATCCAAGACCTGTTGGGCAATGTGAGCCAAGGCTGGGAAGGCAGCGCTCTTAGGAAACTCTTGAATGAAATCTTTGCCTTCTTCCAAGCTCTGGCTGAGTTGGGGGTCCAGGGGAACACAGCCTGGGGGAAAGGAGGAAAGGGGAAGAGTGCTCATTGCAAGGCAAAGGCCTGGAATCAGGATGTTGTAGTGAAATAAGACAATCAGGTGTTGCTAATTACAAGGTGGGAGGCCTGAAGTTGTGTTAAGCCCACCTGTGCCCAATTAGGGCTTACCTCAACTGCGCATGAGCAGGATTAGTCGCCAAAGCTGCTCGTGCGCAGTTGAGGTAAGCCCTAATTGGGCACAGGTGGGCTGAACACAAGTTCAGGCCTCCCACCTTGTAATTAGCAACACCTGATTGTCTCATTTCACTACAGGATGTTAAAGAAACAGCCTGCCAGAGTCCTTTTCCAGCAGAAAAGAGGGTGCCACTACCCTCAGAGATCTCCAGGAGCTACTTCTTATCAGCAACCATTCCCTTGAGGTCCAGGACCCTACCATAGCGCTTCATGAGGGACACTCTGTTGCCCTAATCTGGAAGCCAGGGTTCCCTTGCTTCTCAGGGAACACTTCCAGGCTGTTTACAGGATGTCTCTTGGACCACTTGAGGCTTGCTTGCCCTGTCCCCACAATGTCAGTAGCCATCAGTGACCACAGCCACCACCCCAGCAAGGCCTGATGCCTGCTTGGAGCTGTTGGGATGCCAGAGAAGCAAAGCAAGAGCCAAACCTCACTGGTGAGCAGCTGCTGGGGACTCAGAGGACCAGAGCCTTGGCTGCCTGTCCCCATGACACTGTGTCCCTCAAGGACTCCACAGACATCACCTCTCACCCGAGCTCTGCTCAAGCCACCACTCACCTAAGAAAGGGACCCCAGCGTGTTTGGCCAGCTCCTCACCTCCCCCTTTGGAGAAGATGTTTGTGCACTCCTGTGGGAGGAAGAGGCAGGGCTGTGAGTCAGGAAGCCCAGAGCCCATGCATGCGTCAGACAGGCAAGCAGAGCCACCTCCCCTCCTGCCAGCCTCAGGGCACCACCCTGCCCTGCCCTGCCCTCCCCCAGCTCTCTTCAGGACAGCAGAGACACAACAACCAACAAACAGCACCTCCTCCTCCCTCTCAGCTCACAGCATTTGCAGACTTTCCATCCTAGTCACCCCATTCTACAACCCCCCTCCTCCCCTTCACCAAGGGGAAGCCACCAGAGCCAGCAGACCCACCGAGCAGTGGGGGCAGACAAAGCCACTCATGTTCTCCACAATGCCCAGAACCTTCAAGCCTGTCTTCTTGCAGAATGTCAACTCTCGCCTCACATCTCCCACAGACACGGCCTGCAGGGGACAGAAGGGGAGGTCAGGGGTGACCATCTGTCTAAGTGTGCATCAGATGAGTAAAACAAACAACCATGGACAGATCTGTGCTAACCCCCATCTCCCTGGGGTGCATATTCCCCCCTCCATATAAAAAACCATGCCCAGAGGCAGAAGCCCACCCAGGACCTCCAGCTCACTGCCCTACCTGAGGTGTTGTGACCAGGATTGCTCCAAGGGGCTTATAAGGCCTCAAGGCCTCCACTGTGGAGATGTGCTCATCTGATGTGCCTGGTGGTGTGTCCACAATGAGGAAGTCCAGGTCACCCCAAGCCACATCAGCAACAAACTGTTTGATCAAAGCTACAGAAATAAAAAGGTCAGGAAAAGAAAAAAAATAAATAACCCACCAGGTTTCAGTGGGCCCTCTGGGAGCTGTGGGCACCCTAGGTGACAAGGGCAGGGCAGTCCATCAGCACAATATATGCTCTGAGTGATGTGAACCCACTGGAGCTTTCAGGAAATGACCTTCAGTGATCCCTGGCCCTCAGCAGGAGCAAGCAGGACCTCCAGGAGGGTTCCCAAAAGCTTCCTCACATTTGCAGCTGGTCAACAACAGCAAAACCTTATTGTACCATTTTTCTTGGGTCCCCTCCACACCACGGCATCATCTGGCTTCTCCAGCAGGAAGGCTATGGACATGAGGGAGATGTTCTTGTCCTGTCCCACAAAGACGGGGACCCAGCCACTGTTGCACTGGTGCACGTCGCTGTCCTGCACCTGGAACATGCGGGGTATGCTGGGGCCACACAGGTCCACATCCAGGATCCCCACCTGCAGGTGACAAGGCAGAGCCCTCAGACAGGGCTGGGCATGGTGGCAGCACCCGGCCCTGCTTCTTCCCTGGGAGACAGCTTCCAAATTTCAGCTGCTCGCAGACCTTGTGGCTCAGCAGCCTGATTTGAGAGAGCAAGCTTGAACTGCTTCAAAATTCAACCGCCCTCCTGGTCACTTTCCCTCCGAGGAGGATCTTCTGGGTGTTTCCAGGAATTTTGGAAGTGTTCAAGGCCAGGTTGGATAGGCCTTGAGCAACATTGTGTAGATGAGAGGCATCCCTGTCCAGGGCATGGAGGTTGGAGTAGATTACCTCTAAGGTCCCTTCCAACCTCAGCCATTCTATATTTATCCCAGGTATCCATCAAGATTCAAGTGGTATTGGCTCCAAAGAGCCTTAAAAAAACCCAAACAAACCAAAAGACAACCAACCTTGAGGGAATCCAGCCTGCCCCATGCCCATACAATTCCCTTTTCCCCTGTTGTAACACCATCCTCTGGCACCACAGAGGCAGTGTGGGGACCAGGGTTACACCACAAACCACAAAGCCATTTCTCAGGACCTGGGCTTCAAAACCAATGCCAAAGATCAGATCATTGCAGTCAATCAGCTGGAAGGGAAGAGATCACTGTGGTCACTTGCACTGGAGCAAGCAGGCACAGAAAAAAAACCCAAACAAAACCACTGGAGCTGCTGTCACAAACAGTGTTTTGAGAGACAGGGATCTACTGAAGGGAGGCCAAGGGAGAGATGAGGATGAGGGGACTTGAGCATCTGTCCTGTGAAGAAAGACTGAGAGACCTAGGACTGTTCAGCCTTGAATAAAGAAAGCTGAGAGGAGATCTTCTGAATGTCCATCAGTATCTGAGGGGTGGGGGGCAAGACAATGAGGCCAATCTCCTTTCAGTGGTGTCCACTACTAGGACAAGGATTAATGGGTTGAAGCTAAAACATAGGAAGTTTCACCTCAATGTGAGGAGAAACTTCTTGGCTATGAGGGTGAGGGAGCCCTCGCCCAGGCTGCCCAGAGGGGCTGTGGAGTCTCCTTCTCTGAAAACTTTCCAGACCCACCTGGATATGTTCCTGTGTGGGCTGCCCTAGGTGATTCTGCCTTGGCAGGGGGATTGGACTGGATGATTTCCAGAGGTCCCTTCCAACCCCCGACATTCTGTGATTCCATGAATCACGCAATTCTGAGAATCAGGGCACCCAGGGACAGAAGAAGGATCTGTCAAGGTGCCAGTGCACCCACCACACCCCCACCAAAACTCCCCAGGGAGCCCCTGGGGAGCCCCATGTCCTTACACTCATCCTCCTCGCCACACTGGCAGTCCTGGAGACGGTGGAGGGCATGCAGGCTGGAACAGTAGGGTGCCTGGTTCTGGCAGTTGCAGTAGGAGGTCCCTCCCAACCTGTGACATTCTATGATTTTCCCAGAGTTGATCTACACATCACCCACACAGGTGGGTGAGTAAAACACAGCTGAGGTGGAGGTTGGGAAGGAGAAGACAGCTCAACCCCTCAAAAAAACCTTCTCTCACCTTCTTCCCAGAGTGCCTCAGGGCCAGAGCCAGCTGGGTGGAGATGGTGCTCTTCCCCACGCCACCCTTCCCAGAGAGCACCAGCAGAATGTGCTGCACCCCAGCCAGGTTGCTTCTCTCTGAGAGGAAGGAGAACACCAACAAGGCATCAGAACCTCCAACAGGAGCAGCACCCAGGCCTGGGAGTCTCTCCTGATGCAAGGCAGCAGCACCTGAGCTGTCTCTGCCAAGGGTGACAGTGGTCACCACCCCAACGAGGATGCTGGAAGCTCAAGGGAGAGGGAGCCAAGAGGTGGATGGCCATCAGAAAACGGACACCAAGAGCCACGGCAGCCAACACTCCACAGGCAATAGAAGTTTTGTCCTGATGCAACCGTCAGCAAAGCAAAACCTCCCCGGGCCAGTCCCACTCTCGGCTGAGCCCTCCAGGGAGCTGCCGGTGAGCTCAGCCCCTTGGCGTTTCCTTCCTGCCCGCCACGCCGGTGCCTCTCCGCGGCCCCACGCTGCTCTCCCGCCTTCCTCCCGCTCCTCGCCCTATTGGCACAACCGCTCGGGGCTGTGCTGCGGCCCCAGCCGCCTCGACCTCTCGACGCAGAGCGGGGAACGCGCAGGATCGGACCGGGTGCTGCGGCCGCAGCCGAACAAACACCTGCCCCGGCCCGCGTTCCCCAGCTGCCCATCACCACCGGCCGCTGACTCACCGACCCAGACCCGGTCCGCCCCCGGAGCCTCCAGACCACAGTGGGACCGGCAGCATGGAGCCCGTACGCACCATGGCGGACCTCATCCGAACCTCCACCGACGGTAACGGGGACCGGGGGGAAGCAGAGAGGCCGGGGAGGGAGGGAAATGGAGCCCCGCAGCGAGCTGCTCCCGGGCCCCGGTTCCTCGGCGCTCCCGGCAGCGGGAACGAGGCCCGGGACTCCAGTAAGGCTCGGCGCCGCCCCGCGGAGTCCAGACCCGCCGCGCCGGGGGCTGCGCCGGGGGCTCCCACCCCGGAGCCAGGCAGAAGCCGGGCCCAGCCCTGGTCATCCTATGGGGACCGGCCTTGAGAGGCGGAATGAGGCTCTTCGCGAGGCTTGGTCACCCTGGGGACCATCCCAGGATCCTCCCCCCCCCCTGCACCAGACCGGTTCTGGCCCCACCACCACTCACCCTCAGCAGCCTCCTCCATGTTGCCACCCGCTTCCGCTGGGTTAAAGCCCCGCCCCCGCGGACTGACAAGCCCTTCCACCAACCGAAACCCGCGCTCTCCCACTGAACCCACCCCTCCGAGAGCTCCGCAGCTAATCACCCACTCCGTCTCTTACTCCGCCAGCCAATGGGCCCGGGGTTTTCTCTCGGCTGAAGTCACCCAATGGCGCGGCTCCCTGATGATTGACGCGCAATATCACCATTGTGCTGCCGATTTTTCGGCACCATGTCCTCCCTCCTCCCACCCTTGGCTGTGAGCGACGTGGCGATAAGCCAATAGTGAAGGGGCACTGCAAAGGAGCAGCCAATGGTTACGTGGAGGCGGGGCCGATGGGGGATTGTTTATATCCCGGGAGAGGAAAAGAGGTCAGAGTGGGGCGGTGGGGCCGGCCCGGGGCGGGCCCAGTCCAGGTGCGACGCGACGCCCAGGGGTCTGAGGTCGGGCCGGGCCGGGCCGGGCGGGGCTGGGCTGTGCGACCCGAGAGCTGCGTCTTGGCCTGGTCTGGTCCGGTGCCGCCTCAGCTGCGGGGGTCGGTCGGGCCGTGGCTGCAGTGCCGTCAGGGAGCGAAGGGCGGGGCGGGGCCGAGCCGGGCCGGGCCTGGCTGCGCGCCCTGGGGCCGCCGTTTCCCTTCCCAGATCGGTGCTGGTTGGTACGGAGCCAGTGGGACCGCTCGGGGCGGGGGGGCTGCAGGGCCCGTAGCGCTGTCAGGGCCGGCGCAGGAGCGGCTGAGCCCCGGCGGGCGGGCGGGGGAGCTCTGCCGGGCCGGAGAGGGGCTGAGATGGAGTGCTGGGCCCCGGGGGGTTTTGCCAGGCCAGAAAAGGGGGAGTGCGGCACGGCGTTACATGCTTTATCGCCACGACAGAGAAGGGGGTCCCCCGATCTCGGTGGGGGGGGGGGGTGCTAGAGCTCTTCCAAGCATCGGCAGGCATCTGCCCAGGGAGCCGGGGCTTCTGCTTTTCCAGGAGTTTCTGGCGCAGGAGCGGGGAGGGCTTCTGCAGGGCAAGCAGCGGGATGGTGCTGACCCTTCTGCACATCTGCAGCGTGGAATTGGTTTCTGCAAAGATGAGCACCGAATCGTAGTGAGAGGATAAGGGTTTAAAACTTAAAGAGGGGAGATGTAGGTTTAGATGTTAGGAAAAAATTGTTTCCTGTGAGGGTGCTGAGCCCCTGGCCCATGTTGCCCCCAGAAGCTGTGGCTGCCCCATCCCTGACAGTGTTGAAGGCCCCAGGTTGGATGGGGCTTGGAGCACCTTGGGCTGGTGGGAGGTGTCCCTGACCATGGCAGGGGGTTGGGACAGGATGAGCTTTAAGGTCCGTTAAAAGGACCTTAAAGAAGGAGCCCACGGAAATTTGTTCGTAACATCGTGGTCAGGAGGCAGAAGCAGACACTTGGTTTTTGCCTGTTGCCCTTGAGGCAAGTTGGGACAGGCCCAGGAAAAGGACAGTTTCCCTTCAGTTAGCAGGAAAGAGACCTTCCCCTCACCCCAAACTATGAGAGCAAAGTCTTCTTGCAGCAGGCAGTTGCTTGGAGGTGGACAAACAGACTTCCCTCCAGACAGACAGACAGACAGACAGACAGACACAGCTCAGCCAAGGTGATGGAAGTAGCTGAGCAGGCTGCTGCTGGAAGGTGACCAGGCTCAGGGAGGTCATGCCCTGGGGGCTGCTGCTCCTGGTGCTCCCCAGTCCAGCACCAAAGGGGCAGATGCTAGATCCCTACATTGTTGCTGCTCCTGGCTCTTGAAAGGAATTTTCAGAGCCAGTTTAGCCCTTGGGCTCTGCTTGGAGGAAGAGACTGAACTTTGCAGAGCCTGCCATGCAGGAGAGAATTGTTTGGTGTCACTTTCTCCCCTTCTGGTGCAGCACCTCTCTGATCCCTTTATGGGGTGTGGGGGCTGTGGTGATGGATGGGGTGGGGGGAGGCAGAATCTGGTGAGGGGTGGGGTGGAGGTGGCTGCTGTCTGTGACTCCCTCTGCCTTCCTTTCCCCCCCAGCCTACCTGTCCAGGAGCAGCAGCATGGCACGGCGCCCACGGAGCAGCAGGGCCTGGCACTTTGTCCTCAGTGGGGTGAGGCGCGAGGCCGACACCCGGGCGGTCACCTTGGCCACTGGTAGCCGTGGCTGGGGCTATGACTCGGATGGACAGGTAAGCTGCTTGGGCTGGGGGCCTCGGGGGGGATCTGGGGTGACACGGGCTCGGGGAGAACAGGAGCTTGCTGGAGGTGCTTCAGTGAGGGCTTCCATGTGGAACTGGGCAAAATCAGAGGAGGCTTTGATAAAAGGTGCCATGGGGCTGCCAGCCCCTTCCCAAGGCAGGGAAAGCTAAGCTGCTCCCAATCTGCTCCCTGGCCACTGAATCATTAAGGCTGGAAAAGACCTCTAAGATCATCGTGTCCCAACTGTTCACTCAGCACTGCCAAGGACACCACTGGCACGGTGACCCTCAGCACCACATCTACAGGGTGCTGAAACCCCTCCAGGGTTGGGGACTCCACCTGGGCCAGGGCCTGACAACCCTTTCCAGGGAGAAATTTTTCCCAAGCTCCAGTCTAACTTGCACAACTTGGGGCTGTTTCTGCTTGTCCCATCAGTTGTTCCTTGGGAGCAGAGCCCAACCCCCGTGGCTCCAACCTCCTCTCAGGGGGTTGCAGAGAGCCAGAAGGTCTCCCCTCAGCCTCCTGTGTTCCAGGCTCAACACCCCCAGCTCCCTCAGCCACTCCTTAGCAGACTCAGTTGTTTTCCAAAGCTCCCTGTCTTCTTGTTGGTTGTGCCAAGGAGCTGCTTGTCTGCTGTGGCAGCTCCTCACTGCTGGAAGGCACAGAACATCTGCATCATACCCAGTGCAGAGAAGCAGCTGTTTGCCAGGTCCCAAAGCTGAGGAATTGAGCTGGCACAGCCCCTCACCTCCTCATGGCATGTGCCCATGGACATCCCCTGTGCAGCTCTACAGCCACCAGAAACTCCCCACAGCCCTGTCTGCCAGCCCGAGCTTGGGGAAATAGAATCATTTGGAAAGGGACCTTAAAGCTTCTTCGGTGCCACTGCCTGCCAAGGGCAGGGACACCTCCCACCAGCCCAGGTTGCTCCAAGCCCCATCCAACCTGGAGCCTTCAACACTGCCAGCGATGGGGCAGCCACAGCTTCTCGGGACAACCTGGGCTCAGCACCCTCACAGCAAAAAATTTCTTCCTAATGTCTGACCTGGAGACATGGAGTAGTGACCCTCCCTCTCCTCTCCCCTCCCCTTCAGCACAGCGACTCTGATTCGGAGCCAGAATTCTCCTCCCTCTCTCCCTCCATCCCCAGTGCCATCCCTGTCACTGGGGAGTCCTACTGCAACTGCCAGAACCAGAACCAGGCACCCTACTGTTCCAGCCTGCATGCCCTCCACCGTCTCCAGGACTGTCAGTGTGGCGAGGAGGATGAGTGTAAGGACATGGGGCTCCCCAAGGGCTCCCCGGGGACTTTTGGTGGGGGTGTGGTGGGTGCACTGGCACCTTGACAGATCCTTCTTCTGTCCCTGGGTGCCCTGATCTGTCCCAGCTCCTTTATTTGCACCTCTGTGTGGCCTGTAAGGAGAAGACAAGCACAGGAGGTTTCTCAGAATTGTGTGATTCATGGAATCACAGAATGTCGGGGGTTGGAAGGGACCTCTGGAGATCATCCAGTCCAATCCCCCTGCCAAGGCAGAATCACCTAGGGCAGCCCACACAGGAACATATCCAGGTGGGTCTGGAAGGTTTTCAGAGAAGGAGACTCCACAGCCCCTCTGGGCAGCCTGGGCGAGGGCTCCCTCACCCTCATAGCCAAGAAGTTTCTCCTCACGTTGAGGTGGAACTTCCTATGTTTTAGCTTCAACCCATTAATCCTTGTCCTAGTAGTGGGCACCACTGAAAGGAGATTGGCCTCCTCCTATGATTCTTTTTCAGGGGCTAAATGCTGAGTGTGGTGACATCTCTGGGGATCTGCTTTCAGCCCCAGGGGCTGGCTTGGGCTGGCTGAGAGAGCCTTGAGCCTGCAGGAAGGGCAAGAGGGAAAGAGGCTCCAGCTGGGCCCACGGAGCCTTGTGCTGGCCAAAATGGGAGCTGGTTAATGGTGACCTGGGGAGGCTGGTAGTCCTACTCCAGCCCAAAGAGTGCCTTGATCCCAAGGTAGATCTTGGGATGCTCAGGGTAGATCTGGGTGCTCAGGGCCTTATGCCGTGGAGTTTTGGGAGTCACCAAGCATGGAGATGACCACAGCATCTCTGTGGCTCATGTTAGAGAATTGGTTAATGCTAACAACTTTGGGGTCAGAGCACTGAGCCCTCCCTGGTGGGACACTGAAGAATAGTTCAGACCTCAAACAACTCCACAGTGTGCACAGCTTAGGGTTGACCCCCTTAAACAGTAAAAAAATTATAAAGAAGCCCCCTAGCAGGCCTTCAAAGCAAACATCAGCCTGGGTCACGGCCTGGGGCTGGGTTTCTGAGGGCCTCTGCCCATCTTTGTTCTGTCTGTCCTTCCAAACCAGATTTTGACTGGGTGTGGGATGACCTGAATAAATCGACAGCCACGCTGCTGACCTGTGACAACCGCAAGGTGAACTTCCACATGGAGTACAGCTGTGGCACTGCTGCCATCCGGGGCAACAAAGAACTGGCAGAGGGGCAGCACTTCTGGGAGATCAAGATGACTTCCCCAGTCTACGGCACAGACATGGTAGGTGGGGCAGAGTCACTTCTGGGCATGCAGAAACATCCAGTGTTCTCTGAGCAGGGACTGGGAGAAGGAAGAACCACCCACTGCAGGAGAAGATCAGGTTTGAGGCCATCTAAGGAACCCAAAGGTGTACAAGTCCATTGGGCCTGATGAGGTACGTCCACAGGTCCTGAGGGAACTGGTGGATGGTGTTGCTAAGCCACTCCATCGTATTTGAAAAGTTGTGGTTAGGTGAAGTTCCCAGTGACTGACAAAGGGGAAAAAAAGAGAACCCCCATTTTTAAAAAGGGATTAAAAAAAAGAAGACTCGGGGAATGACAGGCCATAAGAGGCAGTCTGCCTCTGTGCCCAGCAAGATCATGGAGGACCCTTCCTCCTGGAAGGAAGTGATTGGTGGCAGCCATCATGGCTTCACCAAGGGCAAATCCTGCCTGACAGACTTGGCCATTAATGGTGGGTTGGTGAATATGGGAATATGTCATCTTCCTGGAATTGTGCAGAGCATTTGGCATTGTCCCACACTGCATTCTGGTCTCAAGATGGAGAGACATGCACTTGCTGCATGCAGAACCTAGTGGATAAGGAACTGGCTGGGTGGTCAGCTGCAGTCAATGGCTTGATGTCCCAGTGGAGTCCAGTGATGAATGGGGTCCCTCAGGGGTCCATGCCAGGACCAGTGTTATTTAACATCTCTGCTGAGGGCATGGACAGTGGGACTGAGTGTGCCTTGTGTACCTTGTGGCTGACGTACTGTGTCCAGCTCTGGGGTCATAAATGTAAGGACATGGACTAACTTGAGCAAGTCCAGAGGAGGCCACAAAAATGATCGGAGGGCTGGAGCAGCAGCTCTGTTCTGGAGCCACGGGGAGAGAATCGGGGTTGTTCATCCTGGAGAAGAGAAGGCTGCAGTGGGGAGACCTTAGAGCACCTTCCAGTGCCTGAAGGGGCTCCAGGAAAGCTGGGGAGGGACTTGGGACAAGGGGAGGGATGGGACCAGGGGGAATGGTTTTAAGCTGGAAGAGGAGAGGTTTAGGTCAGATGTTAGGAAGAAATTCTTTGTTGTGGGGGTTCTGAGCCCCTGGCCCAGGTTGCCCCAAGAAGCTGTGGCTGCCCCATCCCTGGCAGTGTTGAAGGCCCTAGGCTGAATGGGGCTTGGAGCAACCTGGGCTGGTGGGAAGTGTCCCTGCCCATGGCAGGGGGTGGCACTGGAGGAGCTTTAAGGGCTCTTCCACCACAAACCAGTCTGGGGTTCTGTGAGCAGGACAGCAAGTTTCTCCAGCAGTTCAGCTGAGCCTCCTCACTTAGGAAGGGAAATTGAAGCTGGGAGCCTTCAACCCCAGCCTGAAACCTCTGACTTGATCGCACCAGAACCTCTGGGTGTTTTGGACCAGGCAAAGGAGGGGAGAGCCGGAGGTGGAGTCTGGGTTGTGCTTTGTCTCTTGTTAAGACACTGAGCTTTTGTTCTTCTTCCTGGCCTTGCCTCACAGATGGTGGGAATTGGGACATCAGATGTCAACTTGGACAAGTACCGCCACACCTTCTGCAGCCTGCTGGGCAGGGATGAGGACAGCTGGGGACTCTCCTACACAGGTGGCTCCAGTAGGGCAGTGGCAGAGGGCTGGGGGACAGCAGTGGCCAGAAGTGTTGTTACAAGGGCCTGAGAAATGAAGAGTCTGGGTGGGATTGAGGCCAAAAAGGTGTTTTGCAGACCTCTTAGAACCGGTACACCAGGCACTGGGACAGCCAGGACACATCACAAATTGGGGGTTTTGGTGATGCTGCCTGCACAAAACCCTAGCCTTACCCTTTTCATCACTCACTCTGAGGTGGGAGAGAGGGCAGGGGGATTTTTCAGGCAGCAAGCAAGGCTGCACTGATGGGAAGTTGCAGGGAATGAACTTGTGGAGCTCAAGAACTTCCTACTGAACACCGTTTGTTGTTTTAAGGGCTACTGCATCACAAGGGAGACAAAACAAACTTCTCCTCGAGGTTTGGCCAAGGCTCCATCATTGGGGTGCACTTGGACACATGGCATGGGACACTCACTTTCTTCAAGAACCGCAAGTGCATTGGTAAGAGTCCTGGCAGCCACAGGCAGAAGGATGGGGAAGGGGGGCAGCCCAGCCCAGCTCAATGTGGAGCCTGGCTGCAGCAGGGCTGCTGGAGAAGACCCTGGTGAAGTGGAAGATGAAGGAGTGAAGCAAGTGGGAGGGAGGTTACAGTTATTGTTTAAAAGATGGGGATTTCAAAAAGCTGTTTTCCAGGTAACCTCCCCTAGTTGTGTAGTTAACAGGCTCAGGGTGGGTGGGAGGAGTGGGGTCACCTTGCCAGAACTAATGTGAACCTCCTGGTGCTGTCCCTTGGCAGGGGTTGCAGCCACCAAGCTGCAGAACAAGAAGTTTTACCCTATGGTGTGCTCGACAGCTGCCAAGAGCAGCATGAAGGTGATCCGCTCCTGCGCCAGCTGCACCTCCCTGCAGTACCTCTGCTGCTACCGCCTGCGCCAGCTCCTGCCCGGATACGTGGACACCCTGGAGGTGCTGCCCTTGCCCCCGGGACTCAAGCAGGTGCTGCACAACAAACTGGGGTGGGTCTTGAGCATGAACTATAGCACCTCAAAGCCTTCCTCCACCTCCTCATCATCAGGAAGTGACTCGGACAGCTCCTGTGGCTCAGAGGCAGAGGCCTGCCAAAGGAAGAGGTGCAGAAGGACATAATGTTTCTGCAGACCAGCCTGCTATGAGGGAGTCAGGTGGAGTTTTGCTCTGCTGCCTGCCAGGGCTGTGGCACCTCCTTCTCCCTGGGGATGGCCATGGTTACTAGTTTGTGAAGGTTTCTCTTGGGTCATTGGAAATCTTTAGCCTAAACATCCATCCTACGCATGGAAAGGCCTGGGGACTCCAAGAGGTCCCAGCTCTGTGAAACCAAGTGCAAGTGCAGCCAAATACCTGAGCTTTGTCTGGTGGCTGACTGTTAAAGCCAATCACCTCTCCCTGCAGGATCCCTTTTCTCTGCAGACTCTTGGCAGAGACATGGTTTTGAGTGCAAAATTCCAGTTTCAAAGGGTACAAGGCCGTCTCCAGACAAACAAGGGACTTGATTATCAAGAGATAAAATCAAAGGCCAGCCCTCTCCTCTTCACTGCTGGGTGTTGGTTGGGTGTCTGTGATGATCTCCTCGCCCTGCTGGGCGCAACAAAAGGCAGCACAAAGGGAAGGGGTCTCCTAGAGATGAATTTGCTGCCTGTTGTGACAGAGCAGTACCATGAGTTGGGCTGTTGGTGATCTTTCTTGAGCCCCTCTGACTTTAAATGCTTTGCATGTTGGCTCCTGCTGCTTCTGCTCTGTCAAGACTGTATTAAACTGTAACAATAAAAGTAGAAACTGGTTTTGGTTTCTCCTGTGGCCCTTGAAGGCAGGAATCTGAATGTGCTTGTCAAAACCAGCCAGCCTGGAGGATGTATAAAATGCAGCCCTGGTTTGTGCAGTCTCAAGGAGGTGAAGGCAGTGGAGATGACCTTGCCTCTGCCCCAGGCAGCATTCCTGTCCTTCCTGCTGAACTTCTACTTTGGCTAGGATGGAACTTCAGTGGAGCCAGAGGGAGGCCTGAGGCTGCCCTGGGGGAATGAGGCTGCAGGGGTTTTATAACGCTTGTCCTGGGCCAGTGGTGCTGAGCCAGACAACCCCACACCCCACCCCAGAGCCTGAACCTTCGCACCATCAACTCTGTCCCCAGAGCAGTCCCCAACCAAGACACTTAATGTGGGTGCAGCTGCTGCCTAAGAACCCCAGTGACTTATCCAGTCCTGCTCTGGTGCAGTTGTCCTTGCCACTTGGCAGGAGGTTCTGACAGCCTTCAAGCTGCCCTCGGAGTTTAAGACAGGGGAGAGGAAGGGAAGGTGCTTCAGCTGCTCCTTGAGGCTGAGGGGCCCCTGGCAGAGGGGTTGTGCAGGGAATGGGCAGCAGAACCAGTCAGGTCTGTCCCTCGGGCAGGGCTGGGTCCCTGTGCTGTTCCAGTCCTTGCCATTCCTGCTTTCCCTAGGGCCTGCTCTCAGCCTGGGGCTTCTGCCTGTGGGGCTTTCCTGGCCTTGGGCCACTCATCCATTGAGGGGTATGAGTCTGGCCTGACACAGTGGTCTGTGCCACTGGTGTCTGATTTCCCCAGGATGCCACTCAGCAGAAGCCATTTGTACCAGCACTGGTATGGCCAGCAGGAGTAGGACAGGGACCATCCCCCTGTGGTGGGCACTGGTGAGTCTGCACCTCCAGTCCTGGGGTCAGTTCTGGGACCTTCAGGGGAGTGCCTTGGCAGGGGACACAGAGAAGTTTGTTCACCCACCCTCCTGGTTGAGTTCATTCCTGGCACCCTCAGCTGCTCCCAGTGGTTTCTGGGGCTTCTACAGCAGAACCTTCTTGAGAGGGAGTCAGGATTTGGGGGCCCCTGAGAGCCCCAAGAGTACAAAGGTGTCTCTGGAGAGCAAGCTCCCCCTGTGCCCTTCCCTTAGGCATCAGGGCTGCTGTCCTAGGCAGTTTTGGGGCTATTTTAGCTGTAACCTTGGCAGGAAGCTCCTTGCCAGTTTGCACCTTGATGTCACAGCCCCTGTGGTTATCAGTGGTTGGGTTTTCTGTCCCCTCCTCTGTGTTCCCAGCCCTGTGCCCTCCTTGTTCTTTCATGACATGGAGGACGAGGAAGGGTACATGATGCTGGAGAAGCGGAGTGCTGCAGGGAGCCCAGGTCCCCTCTGGAATACAGGTATAGGGGATCTCCCCACAAAATTTAGAAGGGGAGAGGGGAAATATAGCATGGTGGTGACTGGTGTGGCTTCAAAAGCGGGATGATGTTTACAGGAGCTGCTCAAGCTGAGGAAACTGAGGCACAGAGCAAGGGAGGAAGGTCTGGGGGTCTTTTCTGGGGGTTGTGGCTCTTCAGACACCCTGGCTGGTTGCCATCCTCTCTGTGCTGAGCAACAGTTCACAGCTGTGACCCCAAAAGAGGGAGCAGAGGGATCTGTGGGTCTCCCAGGTCCTGCTACTGGAGTCATCCCTTTGTGCAGGAATATCTGCAGGGATTTGGGGGTGTCTCACCAAGATGTTTTGCCCCAGGACACTCTCCTTTGGGCTCTCTGGGGATGGCAGAGAGGGCACAGATGCTCTCAAGACCCTCCTCCCCTTTTTCCCCTGACCACAGGGTTTGTCCTGCAAGACTCGCAGAGGGGATCAGCACCACAGCAAGTGAGTGTCCAGGCAGGAGCTCCTTGCTGTCCCCGCTACCTCCTCAGGGCCCTGATGGCCACCCTACTGCTGGCCCTTGTGGTCTGTGGTGAGTTGATGGATTTTAGTGGGGTGGGACTGGGAGGGGACCGGGTGCCCCCTCCATCCCCAGGGGATGATGCCCCCGACCAGGCTGAGCCTCTCTCTCTCGCAGTGTCATGGCTAGTGGCAGAGAGGGGACAGTTCAAGGGGAGGGTGGGGTGCAGGAACACCTCACAGGTTGGTGAACGTGCTTGTTTGGCTTGTGCCTCCCTGGAGCTGCGGAAGATCCTGTGCCCCCTAAGAGGTAACTCACCCCCCAATGGGACCCCTTCCCAAATTAATCATGTGGGAACATCCCTCTGTGCTGTCCCCATCTTTGCTGGGGTGCCTCAGTCTGGGGGTGGCTGTCTATCTGTCCACAGGAGGTGAGGCGTGCAAACTCTGCCCCCCTAACTGGAGGCTGTGGGGGACCAAGTGCCTTTGGGCTTCTGATGGGATGAACTCCCGGAGAGAGAGCCAGCAGGACTGCATGGCCTGGGGGGCTGAGCTCCTGATACCAGAGGACCAGGATGAGCTGGTAGAAGAACCCCTGGCACCAAGGATGTGGGACTGGTCCTGGGTTTGCACCCAAGGGGCTGGTGGCACCTGAGGCAGGGTTAAGGGGGTGACCAGAAATGGGGAGTCAGCACCAACCCCGGAGCCCAAGCTTCTGGGGTGCCTTTGCTGGAGCTTGGGGAGCACCAGGGACAGGCTGAAGCCTGCTCTGGGGTGAGTGTGTGTGCCACACAGTGTCACCATCTCCCTTTCCTCCCCCATCTCTCCCATACAGGATTTCATAGAATCATAGAATCCTAGGGGTTAGAAGGGACCTCGAAAGATCATCTAGTCCAACCCCCCCTGCCAGAGCAGGGCCACCTAGAGTACATCGTGCAGGAACGTGTCCAAGCGGGTTTTGAATGTCTCCAGTGAAGGAGACTCCACGACCCCCCTGGGCAGCCTGTTCCAGGGCTCTGTCACCCTTACAGTAAAAAAATTTTTTCGAATATTCAACTTGAACCTCCTGTGCTCCAATTTACACCCATTACCCCTTGTCCTATCACTGGTCATCACTGAGAAAAGCCCAACTCCATCTCCCTGACACTCACCCCTTACATATTTGAAAACATTGATGAGGTCACCCCTCAGTCTCCTTTTCTCCAAACTAAAGAGACCCAGCTCCCTCAGCCTTTCCTCATAAGGGAGATGTTCCACTCCCTTAATCATCTTAGTAGCTCTGCGCTGGACTCTTTCAAGCACTTCCCTGTCCTTCTTGAACTGAGGGGCCCAGAACTGGACACAATACTCCAGGTGCGGCCTCACCAATGCAGAATAGAGGGGGAGGAGAACCTCTCTTGACCTACTAACCACACCCTTTCTAATGCACCCCAGGATGCCATTGGCCTTCTTGGCCACAAGGGCACATTGCTGGCTCATGGTCATCCTCTTGTCTACCAGGACCCCCAGGTCTCTTTCACCTACACTGCTCTCCAGCAGGTCAGCCCCCAACCTATACTGGGACATTGTGTTGTTCTTCCCCAAATGCAAAACTCTACACTTCCCCTTGTTGAACTTCATCATGTTTCTCTCTGCCCAACTCTCCAGCCTGTCTAAGTCTCTCTGAATGGCAGCACGGCCTTCCGGTGTGTCAGCCACTCCTCCCAGCTTAGTGTCATCAGCAAACTTGCTGAGGGTACACTCTATACCCTCATCCAAGTCGTTGATGAAGATATTGAACAACACCGGTCCCAGTACCGACCCCTGAGGGACTCCACTAGTCACACACCTCCAACCAGATTCTGCCCCATTGACTACAACTCTCTGACTCCTTCCTTTCAACCAGTTCCTGATTCCTAAATGAAATCTTCCAGAAACCCACCCGCTACTTCTGGATCGGTCTCTCCTTCCCCTCTGCCCAGCAGGGCTGGACCTGGCTGAATGGTTCCTGCCTGGACCAGAACCAGTGAGTGTGGGCAAGGGTGGTCAGGGTGGGGACCCCCACTATCACCCCAGGGACCCTTGTGCCATGAGACGGGTCTCTCTCCTTCATGCCAGGTTCCCACTGAGCCCCTGGGATGGAGGCGGCAGAGCCTGCGGGGCACTGCGGGGGGACAAGATCAGCTCCAGCAGCTGTGATGTGGGACTGCAGTGGATCTGCCAGAAGGAAGCCACAGACTTCTGAGCTGGGGGCTGGGGCATCACCCCCACCCTCTCTGCCCCATCCTCATTTGCATGCTAATATATATATATAATAAAGGGGCTGCAGGGTGTGCATGGGGTGCAGTGTTTGGGATCAGAACAAGCCTCTGGGGAGAAAACACCAGTTGGGTAAGAAGTATTGAAATCATCAATGACACTCCCCAAAAAATCAACATTGAGGGATGCTCAGAGGAGAAAAAGAAAGAAAAAAAAGAATTATTACAGGGTGAAAAAAGCTATTTTTGCAGCTCTGAGATCCTCCAGCGGCATCACTGAAGTTTGTGGCAAGGCTTTGGCCAAGCAGAGATGCAACTGGTATGAAAGCCACATGAAGTGATGCTGGGGAAAGGAGATGAAAAAATAGTAACAACTAAAAATGAGAAAAAAATCCAGTTTGGGGAGGGGAGAGGAAATTGAGGCAGGAGGTAGAGAAATGCTGAAGTTACAATAGCTTTGTTGATGCCCAGGTAATACGAGCTTTTGCTGGTGAAAACCTGAAAAAGATACTCAAGAGGGGGGAGAAATTACTTCATGTAAAACTGGGATAATTTGGGCAACAGGGCTGACCCTCAGCCACTGCCCCAAGAAGCCCATAGAGAAGTGGGAATAGCATGGAAGAGGTCACCTAGTCTTGGCAATAAATGTGTTAGCTTTTACTTATATTGTTGTTATTAATTTTTAACAGTACTTGAAGGGAAGGGGTGGGGGGCAGGTTATGGGGGTGATGCACAGCTTACAGAATTCATCCTAAAATGCTTTTCTACTAACAGAATAATAAAGACAGCAACAGAGCTGTGTTGGAACAAACAGGGACACTCTCCCTGGGGCAAAGCCATGCCCTGGACCCCCAGAAATTGACCTCTAATGATTTTCTTGGTGCAAACTTGGTCACTCAAGTCCTGTGTGATAAAGCAGCTGGCTCCCTGCTATCCAGAAAGCAACAAAACCTGCCCAAGAGCTGCCTGGAGGAGAACCAACAAGTCTTGAAAGGGAAATGTTAAAGGATCTCAAATATGTATCCTTAAAACCCACATTTACTTAGACAAACCTTACAGCTAGCAATTAGCAGACTGAACTTATTTACCTTACCGTAAGTATCCTTAGTAAGTATCCTTACTCACCCTAAGGATTTTGCAATTAGCAAAAAGCAGCATGTGATGGATGCAAATGCACAGAGGAATCCAAGGTTACAAATGCTCTCACTACCAGTGGGCAGGGATGAGCTGCAGTTTGGGTTCAAGCCAGCAGGGGCAAGGATGCAGCGTGGCACTTGTCACACCCGTGGTTCTGGCCCCAGCAGTGACTCCCACCCAGTACCCCAGGGGCATCTCAGGCATGGTGAGGGAGGGCCCAGCAGCCCTGTTCCTCCTGGGAATGGCGTTGGGAACGTGCTGTGGTCTGTCCCAGGAGGCAGAGGATCAGCAGCAGCACTTGAGAGTGCCAGGAAAGGGTCAGGATGCCCAGGATATGCTGGCAGTCAGTGCCACAGAAGAAACCACCTTGTTTTCTGCCAGTGAAGCTCGGTGCTGTGACTTGTGGCGTCCTGAGGCCCTGAGCTTCCTCCTGGAGCAGGCAGAGCAGCTCTGAGAGTGGAACCATCCCTCCAGTAGGCACCTGGAGAAAGTATTTCAGGCACTGGCATTTTCAGAGGCCCATGTGGAACCCCAGACTGGTTTGGGATGGGAGGGACAAAGCTCCTCCAGTACCACCCCTGCCATGGTCAGGGACACCTCCCACCAACCTCGGTTGCTCCAAGCCCCATCCAACCTGAGGCCTTCAACACTGCCAGGGATGGGGCAACCTGGGCCAGTGGCTCAGCATCCTCACAGCTAAGAATTTCCTCCTAATATACAGCCTCAATCTCCCCTCTTCCAGTTCAAAGTCATTCCCCCTCACCCCATGGGTGCTCATCTGGCTGCTCAGCCGCAGGGGCCGGGAGGTGACAGCCAGGAGGCCCCGGGGGTCCCCCCCTCCCCGCACAGGTGGAGCCGGACCCCACCGCCCTCAGGCAGCAAGACAGCCCCGCCACGTGGCCTGTGGGGAGCAGGACCCGCCTCTTGCCATGGGAACGGGTCCGCCCTCTCTCGGCCCCGCCGCTCCCCAGGCCCCGCTCGATCGTTCCGCTGCAGGCGGGTGTCGGAGTGGCCCCCAGAGAGGGAGGCGGGGGCGCAGCCCCTTTAAGAGCAGAGCCGCCATGATCTGCCTGGTGTTAGGGCTTTTCGCCGGCCTCTTCCAGACCGGTGCGGGTTGGACCGGGACCCGGACTCCCTCCCTACGGCTGGGCTGGGCTGGGCTGGGCTGGGCTGGGCTGGGCTGGGCTGGGCTGGGCTGGACTGGACTGGACTGGACTGGGCTCCTTCCCCTCCCCTCCCCTCCCTTGACGGTCCCATCTTTCCCCGCAGCCTGCAGCGGGGCTGGCGAACGCACGTTCGTGGCCATCAAACCGGACGGGGTCCAGCGGCACCTGGTCGGGGAGATCATCCGGCGGTTCGAGAGGAAGGGCCTGCAGCTGGTGGGGCTGAAGCTCCTGCAGGTGAGCGGCCCAGGGCCGGGGGTCTCCTTGTGCCGGGGGGGGAGGGGGCGGCATGCTGGAGCAGGATCCAGGTTTAACCACGCTTCTGGGGTGGTTAAACCTGGCTCCAACCCACACCCCCCCCGGGCTAGGAGCAGGCTGAGCTTTGCGTTCTTTGTTCTGCTCAGGCCTCAGAGGAGCTGCTGAGAGAGCACTACATCGCCCTTCGGGACCGTCCCTTCTATAGCCGGCTGGTGCAGTACATGAGCTCCGGGCCGGTGGTGGCCATGGTGAGTGCTGGCCGGGTTCTCCTGGTGCAAAAAGTG
This sequence comes from Calypte anna, assembly GCF_003957555.1. Taxonomy (NCBI): domain Eukaryota; kingdom Metazoa; phylum Chordata; class Aves; order Apodiformes; family Trochilidae; genus Calypte; species Calypte anna. The sequence continues at coordinate 15,450,126 of NC_044260.1, forward strand.
CAAACTACAAGCAGTACTGGCCTGAGGCAGGGTGAATCTAGCCGGCCTCCCTCTCTCAGCAGAGGTCTCTTGAAGCCGTGCGTTAAATCTCCAGACAGCTCTGGGTAGAGCCCGGTGTCAGTTCTGAGGACTGCTTATAGAGACTGTTCCCTGCTTCTAAGGCTGGTGGATCAGGTGGAGAGTTTGGAGGCAAGAGGATGGGACCTGCTGGGGGAGCTGTGGAAGCTGACTCTGGTTTTGCTGTCCTCTAGGTCTGGCAGGGCCTGGACGTGGTCAAAACGGTTCGAACAATGATTGGGGAGACAAACCCAGCAGAGTCCTTGCCTGGCACCATCCGGGGAGACTTCTGTGTAGAAGTCAGCAAGTGAGAGCTTAGGCTGTTTGTTCCCTTGGGGTGTCTATGTATCCTGTCCAGGTATTCCTCTGTGGGGCAGAGTGTCTCTTGGTGCTGGGTGCTGGGATGGTCACTGTCTCCCTCTGGCAGCTCAGAGGATGGGAGGACCTGACCTCTGCCTCCTGGGTTGCCAGAGGGCACAGCCTGGGGTTGGGTCTTTCCTGGCTCCTGAGGCCTTCTCTGTAGGTGAGGTTTGCTTGTCTTCAGCTCCTGGGAATCAGGACTGTGAGGTGGGGAAGAGGAAGGGAGGAGCCCTCAGCCCTTTTCTTGGGGAAGAGAGCACCTGAAGAGCTGCTCTGGCTCCATTTGGCATCTGGTATGAAGGAATGTTGTAGGATGCGACCTCAATGAAATTGACCAAGAGGAAACTTTCTAATGGGCAGCTTCCCTCTCTGCCATTCTTAGCTCCTGGCTGATGCCTTTCTTCTTCCCCACAGGAATGTGATCCACGGCAGTGACTCTGCTGAGAGTGCAGGGCAGGAGATCTCCCTCTGGTTCCGCCCAGAGGAGTTGATTTGCTGGGACGACACAGCTGAGCACTGGCTCTATGCGTGAGAGGAGAAGCCCAAGTGAAGTTCAGCTTCCTTATGGGGCAGGAGGCATTTCCATCCATTTCTCGCTGCCTCTAGGGCTGGCTGTGGCTCTTGCTGCAGTGTTGAGTGATGTGTGGGGTGCTTTTGCCTGCATGTGGGTGGAGGGGTCCTGGGAGCTGTTTGGGGTCTGTAACTCTGCTGTTCAGCTCCCTGCCAGAGTGGCTGTTCCTCTCTCTCTCTCTCTCGCTCTCTCTCTCATTTGGCTGTCGTCAGTGGTGGGGTTTGTCGCTCTGTTTCCTGCAGCATCTGAAGCTTCAAGTGGCTCAAGGTGATTTGAAGTGAAAACCAGTCTCTGCCCATTCCTGTGGGCTCTCAGCACTGCCTAGCATAAGAGGCCATGTGCTCCTGGCTGCTGGGAGAGCTGCTTTGCTCACCACGAGGCGTTGTGATCCATAGCATCGACCTGCATTGCTCCGAGGTTCTTCCTCAATGGCTTTTACAGAATTGGGCTGCTATGGGCTAAGGAGTAAAGTCCCCTTGAGGTAGAAGCTTGTTCCAAAACAAGGAACAAAGGGCAGGACAAGCCACTCTCTCTGCTGTGGTGGAAGCTGGCACCAGTTCACCTGGTGTCAGATGTGATCAGGGAGTTCATGATTTGTGGCAACCCAGTTTGTAACAGGTTGGACAACACCCTGCACTGCTGTGAGCTCTGCCTGCAACATCAGCCTCCCCTGAGCCCCACAGCCCTCCTTTCTCCCAGCACTATGGGGATGGAGGGTCTCTCTCCAGTGACTGGGGCTTTCCTTGGCTGCAGACAGCCCCTCCTGCCTTCAGACCCTTCTCCGAAGAGCTGTTTGCAGCTCCTAATGTGTGACAGGTTTCCTTGTTCCATCACTCACCCATTTGCATTCTTTAATAATAAACTCTGCAGACCCCTCATCTCTCCTTTGGTTGTTTTCCTCAGGGACCAGGAGGGCAGAGGGAGTGGTAGCCAACCCACGGAGCTTTTGATGTGTTTGGGATGGGAGTCAGTGCAGTTGATAACCAGCGAGGGTTAAATGAAGCCCCATGTAGTTGTGGTTTGGGCTGTTCATGTGCAACTTTGCCTCGGATGACACATTCCCCAGTTCAGGATAACACTGTCTCCTTGGGCAAAAATCAGAAAGGTGTGGAAGGTTTGATGCAGTGTCATACTTCCGTTGGTATGCATTTTCCATTCCCAGTGTCCCTGTAATTGTAAGCTTTATGGTTTTCTGAACCCTAACCCTAATTGTGTGCAATTTTGGGGGCTGAAATGTGTCTCCAGCTCTACTGGTGAAAACAACCAGAAATTGAAAATTTGATGCAGTGTCATACTTCCAACAATACTTGTTACTTCAACAGGCATGCCCTTTCTATCCCCAGTGTCCTCTGTAGCCATTCTGGTTTTCTGAACCCTAGACCTAACCCTGTTCTCACAAGAGCAGCCCCTCCTTTAGTGGCTATCACAATAAGCTGAGCACTGTCCTTGCAAGGGGAGTTCTGTTTGATGGCCACCCTGACACTGTCCTTACGCGATAAGGAGAAGGGGCAGGCAAGCTGAACCACCAGCAGCTTCCAGCCTGTTGGTGTGGCAGTGACAATGGGGAGTAGCTGAGGAGAGGATGGCTCAGGTGACCCAAACTGAGCAGTCACAGTATTCCTTCTTGTGGTGCTCAGTATAAAATGGGTCAAGGTGGGATAGCTGGGTTGTTGTCTGTTTGCAGCCCTGCCGCAGAGAAGAGCATCACTCACCCAGAGAGGTCACCTCCTGCCTTCCCAAGCAGGACCTGGGGATATCTTAGTATGGGACTTTCTTGCAGTTGTGAAGCAATTACCAACTGAGAAGGGTGACTTTCATATTTACCTATTTATTACATACATTTGTAATTGCTGTCACTACTTCATTAAATCTACCCTGCTTTTGGAAGAAGACAGTTACTTTTGGAGAAGTTCTGAGCCCAGAAATATTTGATGAAAATTTGCCTGTTGATACTTTACTGCACAGAGGAGTGATGCCAGTCCACCATCAAGAATCACACAGCAGCAGCCCTTTTGCAAGGTGGAGTCTCAGTGAAGAGCCATTATCCTTACAAAATCATTGTTTAACAACAAAGACACTTTATTTACTTCTAGTAAACTTCCAAAGGATAACAGAATTTTAAGCTTGAAGCCTGTTACTGAGAAAAAAAAAAAAGGCAAGAGCCCCATCAGCAAAATCGGGATTAGTATGGCCTCGCCATGGCATGTAAAAAGTTTGCCCTCTCCTATCTATTTGCATTCTTTGTTACTTTATCCCTTATGGTATTATCTTTCCCCTATGTTACTAAATCTGTATCCAATTGTTTTCAGCTTCAGATGTCACCCGTCTCTCCAGCCTACCAACCACTAAGTTTCAAGGGCACAAATCCCACTCCACTGGTACCAGAGCTGTGGACATTTAACTAAAACAAGAAAATCACAGACTGCAACAATAAATTAATGCATAAAAATTCACTAGCTGCTAGAGCAGTCCTTCTAGCTGACACTTCCAATTGTCTTCTTTGAAATGACTGAACTTGGTGTTGCAGAGAAAGCTGGTTGTTGCATTTTTATAATTTTAGCAATGTTTAGTTGCTATTGCTCTACAGACAGTAGTAAAGTATGAAAAGATGTAAGTGGAAGAGGGAAGAAAAACACACTTGAGAGAGTAACAATTTGATACTGTCCTTTGCTTTAGAAAATCATAGCTAAAATCTCGCTAAATATTATGAATTATTTTCAAGAGGTATTTCTACTTTTTCACAGTGGTTTTGCTTACTTCTGTTCTGATTTCACTGATTTAACTGATTTAACTGATGACTGCTGACTAATGGCTGCCGGCTACTGATGGTGAGCGTGGGCGCGGAACGGCGGAGCTGCCCTTCCCCAGTTCCTTCCACCCCCCTGCCTCCCCCCAGTGCCTGCAGCCTAAGGTTTCTCACTGTTTGTGTTTTCGGGTGTTTTTGGTTTGGTTTGGTTTGGGTTTTTTTTTTTTTGTGTGTGTGTGTGTGTGTGTGTGTAATTTCAGGTGGGGAAAAACTTCCCGCCTTCCACCTCCCTCCCACTGCAGCCCCTTCCCTTTTTTGCTTCCCCCTTCTCCATTTTTCTCCCCTCTCCATTTCTCCTCCACCTTCCTCCCATTTCAGTCTCCTAGTCAGTGACTGGGACTGATATTGAGATGGTGGCTCCCAAATGCCTGTAGCTGATGTGCAGCCCTGGGGACTGTCTCTGGGGAAGTCAACCACCTTGTGTGAGGGGAGAGAGAGATAAGGAGGAACCAGGAGATATTAAAATACGAACTGGTCCTCAGCAACAACTTTATTCGCAGACGACACTAAGCTGGGGGGAAGTGTCGATCAACTGGAAGGCAGAAGGGCTCTGCAGAGGGACCTGGACAGACTGGAGAGTTGGGCTGATTCCAATGGGATGAGGTTTAACACAGCCAAGTGCTGGGTCCTGCACTTTGGCCACAACAACCCCATGCAGCGCTACAGGCTGGGGACAGAGTGGCTGGAGAGCAGCCAGGCAGAAAGGGACCTGGGAGTCTGGAGTGACAGGAAGCTGAACATGAGCCAGCAGTGTGCCCAGGTGGCCAAGAAAGCCAATGGCATCCTGGCCTGTATCCGGAACAGCGTCGCCAGCAGGTCCAAGGAAGTGATTCTGCCCCTATACTCAGCCCTGGTGAGGCCACAGCTTGAGTACTGTGTCCAGTTCTGGGCCCCCCAGTTCAGGAAGGATATCGAGGTCCTGGAGCAGGTCCAAAGGAGAGCAACCAGGCTGGTGAAGGGACTCGAGCACAGACCCTATGAGGAGAGGCTGAGAGAGCTGGGGCTGTTCAGCCTGGAGAAGAGGAGGCTCAGGGGAGACCTCATTGCTGTCTACAACTATCTGAAAGGAGGTTGTAACCGGGTGGACGTTGGTCTCTTTTGCCAGATGACTTTCAACAAGAGAAGACGGCATAGTCTTAAGTTGTGCCAGGGGAAATTTAGGTTAGATATTAGAAAGAATTTCTTTACGGAGAGAGTGATCAGGCATTGGAATGGGCTGCCCAGGGAAGTAGTGGATTCTCCGTCCCTGGAGATATTTAAAAAGAGCCTGGATGTGGCACTCAGTGCCATAGTCTAGCAACCGCAACGGTGGTAAAAGGGTTGGACTCGATGATCTCTGAGGTCCCTTCCAACCCAGCCAATTCTATGATTCTATGATTCTATTTTCCTCACAGGTCCCTGTACCACTGGGCAGATGGAACCAACATCAAGCAGCCTATCGACTACTTAGCTCCCGAGTACATGGATTCCTTGATGACCTGGGTGCAGGACCAGCTGAATGACCAAGCCCTCTTTCCTTCCAAGATTTGTAAGTGCTGCTGCATGACACAAGGGGACTCAGACACTGCCCCAAGACTCCATTTGATCCTTGTCACACAACTAAAGGCCTCATCTCACTGCCTTTCAGGTGTTCCTTTCCTAAAAAAAATTCAAGAACTTTTTCTTTTCTCTGTGCTGCCTTCTCTGTCTATACTTGCTCTTATCACTCTCAACTGCTGCTTTCCCTCTCTCGCCTGCTGCTTTCTCCCTCTGCCTTTTCTCCCCCTCTCTCTGCACAAATGTGAAGTCAATGAAAACATCTCTGCTCCATGTGCACCCATCAGCATCTCACATCCTGGGTAAGTGACCCCACATTTGAGATGACCACACTGCTCACTATGTCCGTTTGCAGTCCTGGTCTGTGTCTGAGGGTTGGAGCTGCTCTGGCCAGGGGTGCAGAGACACTACAGACAACAGGCATGGTGACATGCTGGTCTGTGGCAGTTATATTGGCAAAAACCATACTGTCCATCTGGGCAAGCAGCTGTAGGCAGCTGCCACAGTTATTTTCATTGGATTTTCTGGATGCCACAGGTGGGACCTTGGCAGCAGTTGATGTGGCAGTCGAACAGGCTGGATCTAGAGTGTGCCTGAGCTTGTACAGCTGGGGCTCCATTGCTGGGATTTGTACTTTGTAGCTAGAGGCTATATACAACAAGACCACCTAGGGTCTCATCAAACTACCTGGCAGCATCCAGGCGACTTGATTTACATGATTGGTTTGGGTTTTTTTCATGAGCGGTGACAAGCTGGCACTGGGGAGGACCCCGGCAAGGTGAGGGCTGCCTGAAGTGCAGAAGCAGCAGTTTTGGGGTGTTGCATTCTGTGGAGGGGTGAGCTGTGAAATGCACCAGTTACCTGGCGTGGCTTCTGTGGGGAACTGGCTCACAGGGTCGAACCTCCTCACCAAGCTCCCTGTGCAGATCCGCGCTCCCCCTCTCCCCCCCGCCCCGTTGCTTCCCTTGCTGCGGGTGAGCGCGGGTCTGCGGGACGGGGCGGTCGGTGACACCGCAAAGGTGAGCGGGGCTGGGGATCGCACCCATCCCTGTTCTGTGTGTGCATTCACACCGGCATCGGAGCCGAGCTCTTTTTTTACTCGCAGCCGTTCCCGGGTGCAGAGCGCGGGGCTGCGGCTGCGGGCACAGCGCGGGCACTGGGGCTCTGCGCGGCTGCGGTGCCGCTTTGGGCCCTGGGAATCGTCACTGCCGGCGCGTGATGCCGCGCCGCTTCCGGGGTGATGGCGGCGCTGCTGCCGCGCGGTTGAGTCTCTCCGGGTCCGGAGCCGCCGCCTCCGCTCCTGCCGCCTCTGCCGCCGCTGTTGGCGGAGCCGGCGGGCAGGGCGCGGAACTGCAGCCCGGCGGGGGGCCACCGGCTGCGGTCGCTCCTCCGCGCCGCCCGCCTCCGGGGCGAGGAGAGGGGCGGAAGCGGCGGGGAGCGGGGGGTGAGTAAAGGCGGTGCGGTGCCTTTCCGCACCGGTTTCGAACGCTGCCCTGGGGCCGGCGGGGAGTTCTGAGGCTGGGGGGGGGGGGGGGGGGGGGGGGAGCGAGGTGGGGTGGTGAGAGGGGGACGGCGGGCGGGTGGGCTCGCAGCCCCGTCCTGTCTCCGGCTCCTGCTCGCCGATCCCACCGGGGCGAAGAACTTGCCGTGCAGGGCTTTGGGGAGAAGGAAGGAGCCAGCGGCACCGGCACCGGGGTGGGAAGGGGAGGGGAATGGGGTGACAGAGGCGAGAGGGGGGGTTGGTGGTGGTGGAGGAGGAGGAGGCAGCGGCGGCGGCGGCGGCGGCTGTGTAATTCTGTACCTCCAAGAACTGCAGGTCGATGGGTGTCTGATGCTGGGGGTTGAAGTGCTAGAGAGACATCTTAATAAATATCATGGTGTTCAAAGAGGGCAAGTACCGAGTAGCACCTGGTGAGTTATTTACCTTTGTTCCTCAGCCTTGCTAACCTTTCCATGCTCTCAGCGGCAGGTTTGCCAGGTTCACCCATGCTGGTTTGGAGGCCAAGTTCCCAGGGGCTTTTACGAAGAGTGGAAATGCTGGAACCCCAAGTATCTCAGCCCCGCTACCTGTTTGCAAAACCCAGCACCTCTGCTGCCTTCTCTGCGCAAAGGCCCCCACTTCTTTGGAAAACTGCGACTCTAGGCGTGCAGGGCGCGTACTTAAAAATGAGGCTTTGGGTTCTTTTTGGTGAAAGAGGAGGCCTGCAGCTCAGATGGGTCAAATGAAGGTAACCGCTTCATTTCTTAAGAGTCTACCAGCTTGGTGCAGTTAGATGGGAGGAAAAACCTCTAGCTGTAACTCTAAACATCAAGTGTTGCCAGTCCTAGAAGCAGGCACTGCCTGGGAAACTTGCTGTTAATTTCAGCAAGTCCAGCTACTTACAAGAGACTTAGCTGAAAGCAGATGTACAAGACAGAAAATTACCTTTTCTCCTGGCCCAAACCAGGACACTATTTAAAAACCAGAATTTCTGCTGAAGGAGGTTTGCTCGAGACTGTAAAGAAGAATCCATCTGTATCGCACAGGCACAGGAAAGAAACTGTAGCATCTTTTCCCCCAAAACCCTCAGCCACAGCCTCTGCTCTGGCTGCAGCTGATTTGTGCTGCATCAGGTGCTGCCTAGAAAAGCTTTATTTTGTCATCTGTGTCAGTGATGCCAATTGATGTATGTCTCTCTCTTTTTCTCTTTTTCTCTTTTTCTCTTTTTCTCTCTGTCTCTCTGTCTCTCTGTCTCTCTGTCTCTCTGTCTCTCTGTCTCTCTGTCTCTCTGTCTCTCTTTCTCCTTTTTTCCCAAATGCCCGGTTCTGGTACCTTGGTGAAAAGGTATGAGCCAAACAGGTAAAGAAATCAGAGAAGGGGAGTAGAACCTGGGGAGGCTAGATTTGGGGGGCAGGCGGGCGGCTGTGTGTTGGCTGTTGAGGGGAGTAACTTTTAGGACTGTATTTGAGTCTTCATGTAGTGATGCTGGGGTATTTAGCCTGAGGGTTGTTTCTGGGGGGGGGGGGAGTTGAGGTGAGTGGTATTGGAGACGGGGCAAGATCCTGCCACTGAGGAGAGGGGAGGGAAACGTGAAGGTCAGCTGTGTAATATGGTTGGTACCTGTCAGCCGATGGACTCCAATAAAAAAAGAGCCGTGAAGCCGCTTAAGGAGGTGCTTGCTTTATTTTTTGCAGACGTTCAGTTTTAAGGGGAGACGCCTGACTCGGGCAGCGACTGGGAGAGGGGCGTGGGGGGGCTGGAGCTGCACTTGGGTGGCGCCGATGACGCTGGGGGCGTTGGGGGGGGGTTAAATGCGTCCTGCGGGAGGGCAAGGGGTAAGGGGGACGATGCGGGGCGCTTTTAGTTTGGAATTATTTCTTTTTCACCTTCCTTTTTTTGTTTTTTCCCTTTTTTTTCGGCGGTCGTTGGGCCCCCCGGTGGCGAGAAGCCGGCACTGCAGCAGCGAGACGCCGGTGTCTCTGCGCATGCGCGGCGCATGCAGCGGCGGCTGAAGCCGGGCACATGCCCTCGTTACGGAATCATGGCGGCGCCCTGTCGCTCCGTACGGAACGGCCGCGTCCGACTGTTGGCAGAGCGGCAACAGTCCGCCGCTGTTGGCAGAGCGGGCGGGCAGAGCGCGGAGCTCCAGATCGGCGGTCGCTCCGCCGTGCCATGTCGCCTCCGGCGAGAGGAAAAGGCGCGGGAGGGTTGTGGACGGCGGGGGGGGCCTAAGCGGGCACAGAGGGGGAACGCTTCTATGGGGAAATGAAGGCGGTTAGGCCCGGGAGCAGCCCGTAGGTACTCTCGATGGTAGCTTAGTCCTCCAGCGCATGCGCCGTAGCTCCGGCCTCAGTCTCGATGGTGGCCTGGTCCTCCGGGGAGCCTGTCAAGCGTCCAGCGGCCGTCTCTATGGTGTCCTGTCCTTCGGCGCATGCGCACTAGCTCTGGCCTCCGTCTCGATGGTAGCCTGGTCCTCCGGGGAGCCTGTCAAGCGTCCGGCGGCCGTCTCTATGTTGTCTTAGTCCTCCAGCGCACGCGCAGAAGCAACTAATGGCATTTTCAGAAATCCGCGAACTAAAAGGCGGGAACCACGCCGTTTCGGGAGCTATGGCGGCGCCCGGCGCGGAGCCCCCGCGTCCATTTCCCCCGCCGCCTCCGCCGCAACACGGGAGCAGCCTGTCAGTCCTCCCGGGGTTGTCTCGTTGGTGGCTGTCCTCCGGCGCATGCGCAGAAGCAACTACTGGCAACCGGGCGGTGCATGCGCATATTGGTGAGCATCCGGGCTCACGTTTCGGCTTCTTTCGGCGCTACTGCGCATGTTCAAAAGCTGGGATGCCAGTACTTGCCGGTGCGCATGCGCGGACTCGGAGCTGAAGTGCGAGCTGCAGTACCGCTCTTCAGCCACAGGGTGGCAGCACTCACGACGGTAAACGGGAGAAATTAATACGAAACAGCGGCGCGGCGCCACCCTCCGCGGGGGTACGGAAACGAGACCGGCGGAGACGTTAAGTGGGAACCGGAGACGCGAGCCTTTGTGTGTCTCGACAGCGTTAGAGCCATTTAGCCCTCCGCTGTCCCCGTGCAAGCCCGCCACCTCCGCCGCCTCGTGTCACCACTCCCCCTCCGTTCGTGTTTCTGCCACCCGTGCGTGTCTCTGGCTCCCACCTCTGCGTTCCTGTCTTTGTCCCCGGACGTCCCCAGGGCCATTCTTTATTTCAGTTTTCTCTTCAAAGTAATTTAAGGGATTGCACAACCTCTTGAGTTATGATGTTTTTGTGTCAACAGAAATTTAATTACTTCAGAGAAATGAATCACTGTAACTCATCTATAATAAATCTCTCCAATATAATATTCTAGAGAATAAGTTTCCTGATGAAGCATGTCAAAAACGCTGACTTTATGTTTAGACAGAAGAACTTTTTATTGAGAACGTGAGAGCTATATAAGTAAAGCAGCGCGCTGGGTGGCCAGGGAGACACAGCTCCAGCAACTGGCTCACGCCTTCAATAATGTAAAACTGGCCCTTTATACTTTTCATCAAGCCCTTCCCCCTCAGTCTCCCATCAGTTTATCATTGGTTCTCATCCTGCGGGCTCCCCCAGCATTGGTTCCCGTTGCGCGGGCTTCGCGCTGTTGCCAAGGGGAACGGTTTCATGTTTCGCGGGCTTCGCTCTGCTGATGAGGGGAATGGTCACGTGACGTCCCTGTCTCGCAGGCCCCCGTGGTCGGCCCACCCACACAACCCAAACAGCACTAAACAAAACAATAAACTACACTTTTTAGACCCCTATTTTTCACAAAGCATAACGTGCACTCTTTGCCAGTGTTAGTCTCTCCTTTTGTACCACCATGTTAGAGACAGACTTATTCATTTTTTTTGTTTTGCTTGCGTGTGCTTTCACTTCCCTTAGGTTAAATCATTTGTGAAGGTAAGGACCTGTACCTGGCACAATTCCCACCTGGGGTCTGTATTTCATACAGACACTCTTGGCACTGCTGAAATTACTTGACCATGTTGTGTAAAGCAACTGCTTTACACTGGAGCTGCCAATTTTACCCTGGGAATTTTTTTATCAGTGTTAATGGAACACTGAATTGCTTTAAGTTGCTCCTGATTTAGAGAGAAAGGCCTGGACATGTTTTGCGTGGACTCTTTCCCATAGCATGAGCATTGAGAGGAGCTGTCTGGTAAGAAATGAAGATTTAAGGGAGGGCTTTGCTCTGTATTGGAGCTGGGAGGTTCAGTTCTGTCCAAGAGTTGGGTTGTTGCAGCTGGAGCTCACAGTGTGGCCATGAGGTTGTTTGCATGACATGCATGTGACTGGCCATCCAGTTATCTCCCAGGATGATGAGGCCTCCCCTTTATGATGGGGTCTGTCCTCTACCTGGGAGTCCCCATTCACCATCAATCACTTCTCATCAGTATAGTTCTTCAGCAGTCCAGGTGCTCCAACTTAAGTCTCAGTCAATGCATCCTCCCACTGTTCGTGGTTACTTTGGGTATTTACAATCTACAAACTGCCATTATTATTCTAAGTGGAAGAGTAAAAGTCTAACTAACTTTAAATCACAGGAGTTCAGCTACAATTTAATTTGAATTGCAGCCTCAGGTCCAATCACTCCAGCTGATAATGCTATATCAACACCCTTCAGTCAAGCAGTTTTCAGTTTTCCCAAATCTTTAACAATTACGCCTCTAATTCCACTGTGTCCCCAGAAGCAGCTGACAGAACCAGCTGTATGCCCTCCTGCCCCTTTATTCCTGGCAGCTTTTAGCACTGCCCCTTCCCCAGATGGTGGTGGGATGGGTGGTGGGTGGTGCCTGGGGAACATAAACCCCCCACATCTGCCCAGGGCTCTCAGTCTGTTTTGGTGCTGTGCTGGAGTCAGAACTCTGCTGTTCTTGCAGTTGGTGGCAGCTGTGGAGCTCACTGGGTCAGTGTTTTTGGGAGCTCATGGACACAGAGGCATCAGCTTTCTGCAGGAGCCTCTGAGTCAGCAGTCTACGTGGTCAGAAGGGCGTTTCTTGCTCGCATCTTTTTCTCTTGTTGGTAGCTTTGTGTGGGATATTTTGGGGTTATAAAGTGTTTAAATATTCTGTATTTTAATATTCTGTTTAATATTGCTTGTGTCAGTTATGAATAGGAACCTGGTGGTTACAGGACTAATACAGGCAGCCACTTGTGGAGGATTTTTTGAACACAGGTGGGTTGAGACTTGCATCCTCCTGGAAGCCAAGTAGAGGGAGGGGTGCTGGAGAGGGCTTGTGGGATGGAGGGGACAAGGTTGGGAATTAGAAATTTATAAAAGCATATGTTTCCAGAGACTTTGGGATTGAAATAGACATGCCAGGGGAGGTATGACACTCCATTGGATTTGCACCTTTCTGATTTTGGCCATCCATGGTGCAGGTGACCTTGGATTCAGCCTTAAGAAATCCATAGTATTCTGCTCTTTTCCCCATCTCACTGTGGGAAATTTCTGATGTGCTTTAGTGAACGTTTTCTGGTTCTCTGTGGCCTGAGTCTTTTCATAGTCCCAGGGGTCAAACTGCAGCTGTTGGCAGGGGGAGTGGGGAGCGATGGGGGTGGGTTTAGGGTTAGGGTGTGATGTTCTCAGATGGGTTGCAGGTGAGGCTCCTTCATCTCAGGTGGAGACAGTGAAGGAGAGGAGGGTTTTTTCCAGGGGGTTGTGGGAAAGAGGTGGGGCAGGACAATTGCATAGAAGCCTCCATGGGGGTTTAAGGGCTGAATCTGTGTGTGTAGTGAATCAGTGGCTTCTGGATGAGTTGTCTGCAAGCTCTTCATCTTCCGGGTTCTAAAACCGAACATGGCTGTGAACTAAAATACTACAAAGAGCAGGTGAGTGGTTTACTTTATGAATATCCAGAGTTTTAAAATGTTCTTGAAGCGTTGACGATAATGTTAGGGCAAAATTATATGAATCCAGACAATTTTTACTTGTGTGGAAAAGCCACGTGTAAATGTTTTGTATTTGGGAGCCAAATTTTGAAAAAATGACAGAGCTGCTGAGGGATTGAATGTTTGTGGTTTAAGGTACTAAAGAAAAATGGTAGGCAGATTGTTGGTCATGCTGTGGGTAGGGTTCCATGTGAGAGTTAGGGCCAGCAAAAGTTTTCAGTGGTTGCTCTGTGGATTTGTTTGCCAGGCCAGTTCATATGGAATTTTGGAGCCATACTGATAAGCAGTGGGAGAGCCTCTGAGGGGTGGAATATTTGAGAAGGTTTGAGGGTTTTGGTACTAAAGCAAAGTTGTAGCCAGATTGTTGGTGGTGCTGTGGGTAGGGTTCCATGTGAGGGTAAAGGCCAGCAAATGTTTAATGTGGTCACTCTGTGGTTTTTTTGCCAGGCCCATTTATATATAATTTTGGAGCCATATTGAGATAGAGTTGGATGGACATTTAGGGGTGAAATATTTGAGGGGTTTCAAAGCTAGAGTAGGGGAGAGGGCTGAGTGGGAACCATCAAGGCAGCATGTTTATTTTTCTGCATTCAGCTAGTGTGTGCCAGGCAGGGCAGCTCCATTCTCTGTGTGTGTTCTTTTGTGTAGCTTGTGTAGTCCATCATCTTCTACATCTCAGACCCAGGTCCCAGTTTTTTTTTTGCAGTCAATGATTGCAGCACACACCTTGTGCCCTTAGGGTCTTGAACAGCTTTGCTCATCATCACAGCACCAATCAGGTGCTGCTTCTCTTGCACTGGAACTTGAAAGCACAGCTGAGTCTTGTGACTCACAAGCACCACTCCTGAGCCATATCTTTTCCTGGGCATTCCTTCCTGCTTCCTTGTGTTCTTAGGTCTTAGCAAGGCTTCTTGCACATCCATCCATCTCTCATTTTCTCATCACAGATTGTGATGTGTGATTCTTTCTCTGGGGCTGCCTTAGGGCCTCCTTGCTATTGAAACTAGAAGCGGATTGACTGTGGGAATAATGGGACCAACGTGTTGGTTAAAGTCATATCACTTCCAATTGTAAACATATTAAAGATTTGGCAATTTTCAACTGCTTGACCTAAGTGATTTGTGATTTGACTAACCATGAGCAGCTGGAGGGATAAGGCCTTAGGATGCAGTTTTAATTAATCTTTAGGTGAACTCATGCGAGGAGGAACCTCAGTGAGACTTCTCCTCTGCCTGCTATAATAATATTACTAGATGTAGACAGAGAATTACTCAAAATTATCTTCTACAGTGGTAAGGTTGGGGAAACAGAAACTGTTGGGGAAATCAAACTGAGGAAGAATTATCCTCCAGCGAAGCAACTGGAAGAGAAAAAAAATTGGCCAGAAAAGGAGGGGACTGATGGTGAATGGTGACTCTCAGAGAGAAGGGGAAAGAACAAATCAGAATGGGAAGATATATTCACCATGGAAGATAACAGGATGAAGAGTAATGTGAACAAGTGCACAGTCATATTGTGATGTAGCGGGAGGAGCCCTTCTTGCTCCTAGGGCTGCTCCTGAGGCCTCGGGGTTTAGCCCATTCCTGGACGATGTCCTAGGGCTGTTCCTGAGGCCTCAGGATCTACCCCTTCTTGCCTGCTCCTGGGGCTCCTTGAGCTGTGGGCTTCTCCATCCTCACTGAAGAGTGAGAGCCCTCTCCGTGGGTGTCAGCTGCTCTCTTATTGGCCCCCTGCTCCTGCACATGCTCAGGAGGGAGGCCAGACACAGGTGAACCCACACCCACTCATCAATAACTCAGGGCACCTGGTCCTGTCTCACTACATTTCCCCTTTTTTTTTTTTTTTTTTTTTACACAGACATTTACATAGACATTTAAACATTTACATCTATAAGGGGAATTAAACATCACCTTTAAACATTTACATCTTTAAGGGGAATTAAACATCACAAACATTTACATCTTTAAGGGGAATTAAACATCACACAATTTACATATATTTTTAGGGAGAATTCTCAACCCTTACACATATTTTGGGGAGAATTCTCAACCTTCTTTCTTTCAACCTTCTTTCTATAAGGGGAATTAAGCATACCCATAGACATTAATTTACATATATTTTTAGGGAGAATTCTCAACCCTTACACATATTTTGGGGAGAATTCTCAACCTTCTTTCTTTAAGGGGAATTAAGCATACCCATATATTCGCTCGATGTCAGCCCCTTTCTGGCAAAGTCTCTGGAAGTTGTCTGAGCACTCTTCACAAAGTCTCTGCAAATTGTCCCAGACACTTGCCCTCTGTTCCAGGGTTTCTTTCCTCATGGGCCTCGGGATTTAACCCTTCCTCATGGGATTTCCCTCTGCTCAAGGGCTTAGCCTAGGCATATTTCACAAAGTCTCTGCAAGTTGCATCAGGCACTTTTCACAGAGTCTCTGCAAGTTGTTCTTCTAGTTATTATTCTCCCTCCTGTTTCTGCTCTTCTCTTGGTTTCCCTCTGCTCAGGGGCTTCCAAAGAGAGAATCCTTCTCTTGGCTTTCCTTTGCTCAGGGGTTTCCGAAGAGATTTCTGGTTCCTATTGGGTTTCTGGGTCCTCCGTGGGACTCCATACCATGGGATTCCATCCTCCTGGCTTCCTTCCCTCTGCTCAGGGGTTTCCAAAGAGAGAATCCTTATCTTGGCTTCCCTCTGTTCAGGGGTTTCCAGTCCAAAGAGCTTGCTGGTCATACCTTTCAGGGAGAGTGTTAGCCCAGGCATTTTTTTCAAATCAGGGGTAATGTTCCTGTTGCCAGCTTCTCACACTGCTGCTTAGATGTCTGTATGTTGCCCGCATTCTCCACCAGATGTAGCAGGAGGAGCCATTCTTGCTCCTGAAGCTCGACGAGCTGCTGGTCTCTTCCAGGACTCCAGCCACCACACAGCGCTTTCAGGGTAGAAGTGTAGTGGGAAGAGCCTTTCTTGCTCCAGAGGCTCGACGAGCTGCTGGCCTCTCCATGCCTCGCACCACAGTGAGCTGAGGTTCCTCCTGTGGGTGTGTGTCCCACCTTTATTGGCCCCCTGGCCTTGCTCATGCCCAATAGGGGCCTGTCCTAATCAGGCACAGGTGGACTCACACCCACTCACTGGCAATTCGAGGCACCTGGTTTATCTTGTCTCTCTACATTGTGAGGCATTAAAAGGAAGAGGTAAAATAAGAGTGGGGTTTTTCTGTCCAGAGGCACCCAGCTGAAGCTGCAATAGGATGATTCTGTGACTGAACCATGGGGCAGAACTTTTCTTTCCAGTTAGAGACTAAGATTGGATCCAGCTATAGCTTGACTCCTCCCTGCTGAAGAGTTTAAAAAACAAGTTCATTCACAAATTTCACAACATGTCAAGAGGGCCTTTCCAGACTCTTCTTCAACATTCACCTCAGTCTCATGACACCATACATCTCTTTCCCCTGTAGCATCTGAGGTCTGGGAGTTATTTTTCTTGTGGAGAGTTTTTTTCTCACATTTTCGTCACATCCTCTCTGTGTGTGTGGTTGGGCTTGAGCTGCTCTCTCTGGGGAGTGTGGTAATTGTGGGGTTGGGAGAAGAATAGCAATGAGAGCCTGGGGTTAATGGGTTGATGTTGATCTGCTGTTTCCAACTGCTGAGGCACAGACAGTTCCATGCATTTCAACTCAAGTAGCAGCCCTCAGCAGGGGAGGGTGGTCTTTTCCTCAGTGTTACTGGGAGAGGGGGTGGCTGGAGTCATCTGGGAGAGGCTACCACAGGGATGGCTGAGCAGGTTGGGTGGCCAGGTTGGTAAGGCTTTAACACGTGGGGCCTCATGTTAGGTTTTTTGTTTTTGTGTTTTGTTTGTTTGTTTTTTTCTTAATTGTAGGTAGTTGGGATCTAGATGGTATTCCTAAAGGGGAACCCTCTGTAACCGTTCAGCTATTGCTCAGACTCCAGCTGACTGCATGATATTGCTGTTTCAATGCAGAATGAGGAGCCACACATCAGAGAACGACGGAGGAGAGGAGCAGAGCGGCTATTAGACAGCGGGTAGGTGCGTGTTGAAGAGGAGCCTGTGGTGAGTGAAGACTGGTGTGCTGGGAAGAGCAGTTGTTTGTCAGGAGTTGTGTTGTCAGGGAGTGCCAAGCATCCCTTCTGTATGCTTCCCAGGTGGCACGCAAGGCTCAAGGTGGCAACCTGTGACCAGCAGAGGCCAGATGGGCAAAGGTGAGAGCAGCAGATGGGAGATGCTCTGGGCAGGCTACTGGCTTTGGCAGTGTCTCAGTGTGGGTTGTTTGCTCTCATTTTTGCAGATGGGATGACTGCCTTGGAGTGGTGAAGCAGGATACCAACAGCAGCCTGAGAAGGTGAGACACTCTTAAGACATCGACCTGGTTGTGCTGACAACCAAAGTCACCTGTGGCAGCTCACTGAAGTGTTTGTTTTTGCAGATGCTGTGCAGATCCTTGTTGAAATTGGATGAGCATCTGAGGTGAGCTGGGGTAGTAATGAGGAGGGTCACCGGGCAGGGGGCTTCCCATAAACACAGCAGTAAGTTTGTGTCTTTTCAGTACCTTATATGCCACAAGCAAGGAGGGCTGCAGCATCCAATTCTGGACTGAGTAGGTGAACAGAACACCACAGTGCTTTTGGGGAGGAGGGGAGCAATGTTAAAGAGGTTGGTGGGATGCACACTGCCAGCACATTGGAGGTGAGGTGGTAGTGCAGGGCTTGTGGACCTAGTGTCTTCTCTCAAGCACAACAATAGTTTTGTGTCTTTTAGGTGCCCTGAATGACGATGCCTACAGCGTCCAACTCTGGAAAGCGTGGGTGAGTGGAACCCTGCAGGGCTCTTCTGCGAAGCTGGGTCATTTGGAAGAGAATGGCGCTGGCTGATGTTGGACTTATTGCTGAATATTCTGGTAGGTGTTTTGGTGTTGTGCTTACGTGTGGGGGGGGAGGAGTTTGGTTCATTTGTTTTTGTTTTGTGGTGGTGGTTTTTGTTTTTTGTTTTTTTTTTAATGTAGGCTGTGAAGGGGAACCTAGCAAGTTGAGGATTATCCTGAACTGCTCCTGTATTTTTTTCCTGGCTAACTATGGCTTTGGAGTGCCAGTCCTCTGAAAGATAAGTTGAGGGCCCAGGGGTGGGTGGGGAGGGGCAGAGCAGAGGAGTTGAGGTTGGGAATTGCAGGTGGTGTTTTGAAGTTAGCATAGGGGAGAGGGCTGTCTGGGAGCAGCCCCCTTTGGGAGGGTGAAGGGAACAGGTTACTTTCCAGTATGATTCCAGCATGGGCAGGGCAGCTCCAGCCTTGGTGTGTGGGGTTGTGTGTTGTGTTGTCAGTCTTTGTTGTCTTAGAGCTTCCTCAGACCTTGATGGTCCTCTGTGTCCTCACAGAGCAAGTCCTGCATCTTGGGCATCATCCCTGGAAAGCCTTTTCTGCTCAGCACGGTGCTAATCAACAGCGTGTTATTCCACACGGCGAGTCTAAATTGCAGATTGGTCTCTTGACTTGGAAGTTTCTTGATGATTGTCTTCTGCAATGTCATTCTCAATTGCATTGTCACCTGATCTCTGTCCATCCAGTTTCCCTGAGCAGGATTCAGTCCCCGCATCCTTGTGTCCTCAGGTCTTGATGGCGGCTTCTCAGGCATCTGCTGCTTCATTCCCTCGCTTTGCAGATGCATCACTGTAGGTCTTATTGCCCAAAAGTCTTGGATTCCAGAGTCCCTCTTCTTGCTGCGAATTTTATCTTGAGGTCAAGTCTTGTGACTCACATGGCTGTGTCTCGGGTCAGTCTGTGCATGTGAGTGGTTTGGAGCTGCCCTGCCTGCTGTGTAGGTTCAGGGGCCACGAGAAGCACCATAACCTAACTGACTCGGTGTTGAGCAGCTTCCCAGTGATTTGCGTAATCCTGTTTTTCAGGTCCCACGTGTAAATGACCAGCAAGAAACTGATGGAGGAGGATGGGAAGCAGCCACCCAAAGGTTGTTTATGGGTGTGGAGTCAGTGGGAAGGTGCCTTATTTGGCTACTGGACCTCATTATGGTTTGTTGTCATTTTGAAGGTGGAAGCAGCGAGCGAAGCGGGATACGGGCACCGGAGGTGGCTGTGGCAAGGTGAGCAAAGGCTGGTGGGCTTGTAGGGGTTTTTACTTCTCAGGTGTTGCAGTGTTGGTTAGTCATGAACATCCTTTGTAGTTTGTGTTTTCTTTTCAGGTGCTCTCCTAACCTGGTTTCGGCACCCCAAAGAGATGGCAAGCAGGTGGGTGAGAGGCTGAGGTAAAGAAGCAGGAAAGGGACATCGCAGTGCCCTGGTTGTTGTTGCAGGCAATAACTCAGAATGTGCCTTTTGCTTTGACTTTTGCAGGTGTCACACACAGTGCTGGAGTGACAAAGCCACGTCTTGAGGAACCGTTGGAGAAGGTCAGATGTCTGTGGGCTTGGTCAGCCACGTATTAACGTCAACTCTGTTAAATGTTTCCCTTATTTTTCAGGTGCTGTGTGTGCCAACTTTGGAACCGGCTGAGCATTGGAGGTGAGCTGGGGTGGTAGAGAGTGGGTTCGTGGAGGTGGTGACTACTGATCAGCAGAACAGTAAACTCTTTCTCTTGGTCTTCTAGGTGCCCAAAGCAGTGGTGGACACAACATTTGACTCTGCATCAAGGAGGTGAGTGGAACTAGATGGGGCTCTTTTGAGGTGGTGGGTGTAGTGTAAGTGGTTGTTGATGGCTGAAGTGCACCTTATTTGTGACAGTTTCTGATTTTCCTTTTTTTCTGATTGCAGGTGATGAAGAGGAACATGCCTGTCAGACAGAATTGTGTTTTGCTGGACATAGATCCAAAAACACCAGCCCTCAGAAAGATAACTTGAGGGACTGAAGTGCTGAGGTTGGGAGTTGTTGCAGAAGGGATTTTGAAGTTTTCTGAGCAAAGGCTGGTGTGGGATGCCTGTTGACTGGGGCAATATCTCAGCGTGTGGCTTTTGTTTTGACTTTTGCAGGTGCCACAAACTGCCTTGGAGGTACAAAGCCACATGGAGAGGAACAGTTGGAGAAGGTGAGATGGTTGTGGGCCATGTCAACCAGGTGTTTAATGTCAATTCAGTTAAGTGTTTCCTTTTGTTTTTGTAGGGTTTTTTTTTGGGGGGGTTGTGTGGGGTTGTGTTTTTTTGGTGGGTTTTCTGTTTGTTTGTTTTGTTTTGTTTTTGCTACCTTTGGAGCTGAGTGTTGGAGGTAAGCTGGGGTGGTAATTTAGGAGGTTCTTGAAGGTAGCGACTTCTTTCAAGCTAAAAAGTGGTTTTGTGTATTTTAGGTGCCCTTCATTGATGAGTCCCACAGTGCCTAATTCTGTGATGAGCAGGTGGGTGCGACCTCACAGGACTCTTGAGAAGCTGGGTCTTCTCTAAGAGGTTGGTGCTGGCTCATGTTGGAATTTCTGGAGATGTGTGTGGTTATGTGGTTTTTTGTTTGTTTGTTTTTCTCATTTTCGGCAGATGATGAACAGGAAACTTGGGGCTGCAGGAACATCCCTGTGGATGGTTTTGTCTCTCCTTGATGACCATGGCTTTGGACCCTTACCACCAAAAATAAGTGGAGGGACTGGGGATATACAGAAGGAACAAAGCTGGGAATGGCAGGGAGTGGTTTTGTAGTTAGTACTGGGGAGAGGGCTGTCTGGGAGCAGCTTGCTTTGGTCAGGTGAAGGGGGCAGATGAGTTTACAGCTTAGGTTTGGCCTGGGCAGGGCAGCTCCAGCCTTTGTGTGTGGTGGTGTGTACTTTATGTTGTCTGTCTATGAGTGTTTTATACTTCCTCATCCCTCGATGTCCTCTTTGGCCTCACAGAGCAAGTCCCACATCTTGGGCATCATCCCTGGAAGGTCTTCTCTCATCAGCACATTACTAGTCAGCAGCATCTTTTTCTTTCATGACAAGTTAAACACATGGATTATTCTTGCATCTGGGAAGTTTCTTGACGGTGGTATTCTGAAACTCTTTTCCATATTAATCAGCATCTCTGGTCATGGATTTTTGCAGAGTAGCACTTGTTTTCTGCATCCTTAGGTCTTGAAGCCCGGGTTGGTGGGCATCTGTTGCTTCAGCCCCTCGCTTCACAGCTGCATTGCTGTAGGTCTTCTTGCCAAACAGTCTTGGATCCTAGAGATAGTCTTCTTACTCAATGTTCTCTTGAGATCACGTCTCATGATTTGCAGGGCTGTGTCTGGACTAGGTCTGCGTATTTGGCTTGGAGCCGCTCTTCCCAGAGTTGTAGGGTCAGGGTTTTTTGGAAGAGCCCTAAAGGACTAGTCCAGCACAGTTGAGCAGTATTCCAGTGAATTGTCTCATCTGTTTTTCAGATCCCATGTGACAAGGATGTACATGAAAGAGCAGGAGGAGAGAAGAGCACCACCCAAAGGTTGGTCAGGGTTTGGTGTTGGACTGGAGGTCCCCCTCCTGGCTACCTGACCACATTATGGTTTGTTTGTCCCTTTGAAGGTGAGAGCAGCCAACAAAGCAGAATATCTGTTCCGGAGGTGGCTCTGCAAAGGTGAGCAAAGGCTGATGTGCAGAAGGAGCAGTTATTTCTCAGGTGTTTTATTGCTGTTGAAGGCATTGGCATCCCCTGTTTTTTGTGTTTTCCAGGTGTCCTTTGAACCTACTTTTGGGACCCCACAAGGATGGCAGGGAGCAGATGGGTGAGAGGCTGAGGTAAAGGGGCAGGAGGTGGACATCACAGAGGGCTGCCTGTTGTTGGAGGCACTACCTCAGCATGTGCCTTTTGCTTTGACTTTTGCAGGTGACACAGCCATCCTTGGAGGGACAAAGACACACATTTAGGAGGGGTTGGAGAAGGTGAGATGGTGGTGGGCTGGGTCAGCCATGCATTTCACGTCAAGTCACTTATAAATGTTTCCTTTTGTTTTAGCAGATGCTGTGCATGCCATCTTTGGAACTGGATGAGTGTTGAAGTTGAGTTGAGTTGGTAGTGAGGGGTTCATGGGGCTGGTAACTTCTGATCAGTAGAACAGGAACTCTCTCTTGGTGTTTCAGGTGCCCCAAGCAATGGTGGCGATAGCATTCAACTCTGGAAGGAGAAGGTGCGTGGTATACCATGGGGCTTCCGTGAGGAGGTGAGTGCCCCGGAAGTAGTGTGTGTTGGCTTAGGTGGGACTTGTGCCAGCACTGTGACCTGTGGGTTGTTTCTTTTTCCTTTTCTACGTATAGGGGATGAAGAGGAACCGTGTGACTGGAAATACATCCCAGTCAAACAATGTGGTTTTCATTGCTGACCATGGCTTTGTGCTGCTGTTGCTCTTGAAGATAAGTTGATGGCCCAGGGGTGGGTGGGGAGGGGCTGAGCGGCGGAGTTGAGGTTGGGAATTGCAGGTGGTGTTTTGAAGTGAGTGTAGGGGAGAGGGCTGTCTGGGAGCAGCCCCCTTTGGGAGGGTCAAGGGAACAGGTCACTTTCCAGTGTGATTCCCGCATAGGCAGGGCAGCTCCAGCCTTGGTGTGTGGGGTTGTGTGTTTTGTGTTGTCAGTCTTCGTTGTCTTAGAGCTTCCTCAGACCTTGATGGTCCTCTGTGTCCTCACAGAGCAAGTCCTGCATCTTGGGCATCATCCCTGGAAAGCCTTTGCTGCTCAGCACAGTGCTAATCAATAGTGTGTTATTCTGCACGACAAGTCTAAATTGCAGATTGGTTTCTTGACTTGGAAGCTTCTTGATGGTTTTCTTCTGCAATGTCATTCTCAATTGCTTTGTCACCTGGTCTCTGTCCACCCAGTTTCCCTGAGTGGGACTCATTCCCTGCATCCTTGCATCCTCAGGTCTTGAAGGTGGCTTCTCAGGCATCCGTCGCTTCATTCCCTCGCTTTGCAGATGCATCGTTGTAGGTCTTATTGCCCAAAAGTCTTGGCTTCCAGAGTTCCTCACAGGGCAAGTAATATTGAACATCATCCCCATGGTGTGGAACACATTTAGTCATCATCATCATAGTGCCATCTGGATCCTTCTTTTCTTGCATCTTGCAGATTTCTCAATGGGTATCTTTTGTAATCTTTATGAACGAATGAGAATCTCTGGTCATAAGTTTTCCACATTTGCAACCTGCAAATGTCTCTGCGTCCTTAGGTCTTGATGGTAGTTTTCTTGCACATTTGGTATGTTATTTTGAAGAGTAATTATTGTAACAAGCACTGTTCTATGACACTTGATGTCACCATTGGGCCTTCTTGCCTCACCCTTGCATCCCTGTAGATCTTCTTGGCCAACTTCTTGGAGAGCAGAGTAATTTCTTGTTGAGAGTTTTCTCTTAATGTTGAATCTTGTAGTTTGCAGTGGTGTGTCTTGGGTTGGTCTGTGCTTGTGTGTTTGGCCTGGAGCTGCTCTGCCCAGAGTGTAGAGTTGGGGATATTGAAGAGCCATAAGGGTCTCTGGTGATGTTTGTGTGCCTTGAGTTTTTAGGCCACAATTTTACAGTGATCTTAAGTGGAGCAGCCATAGTCAGGCTGGGTGGGCAGTTTCTTTGGTGTTTGAAGGTGATGGGACCCTCATGAGAGGGTTTTTCCTGTGCAGTGCAGGAGATTGACCCTCTCAGTAGTTAACGGTTGTATGTGTATGGGTTTAAAGTTTTGGGGCTGTGTTTATTAATGGCATGAGGGTACTAGTACTCTAGATGGGGTTCCTAACTGGAATGGAGATGTCTGGAATTGTCTGTCCAATGTTCAGCATTCCAATGACTTCTCTAATACTTTCTTTCACATGCAAAGGACAAATATGCGCTTGTAAGAAGAAACAAGGGAACAGAGTTCATTCAGGTCAGTCAGTGTGTAGTGTTGGAGAGATTGTGCTTCTGGTAGCTACCCGATTTCAGTGTGTGTTTTACTCATTTTGAAGGTAGAAGCAGTAAGCAAAGTGGGACAGTCACTGAAGGCAATTGGTGTGGAGTGATGACTAGTGGGACCGAAGAGCAGTTATTTTTCAGGTGTGTGTTGTTGAAGTTAGAAGCATCAGTTGATGTTTATAGGTTCTATTGTAGCCACCATGTGACAATAAGAAAATTGCAGAGGCTGGATATGCAAATTGCCAAGGTAAAGGAGTAAGAGATGGGAGTTGTTGCAGGCAAGGGTGCTGTTTGAGGCAGCATCTTGGTACGTTCCTTTTGTTTTTTGCAAATATTGTAAGCAGGCTCCCTGGGACAAAGCTGCTGACTATAGCAAGTAGTCCAAGGTAAGGTCAGTGTCAAAGAGCAGAGAATAATGTGGCTACTCAGTGAAGCTGTTACTTTTTTGCATGAACTTTGTAGGGCACTTTTGGGACTGGATGAGAATTTGAGGTGAGCTGGGGTAGTAGTGAGGATGAACATGGAGCTGGTGACTTCCTTCAAGTATAACAGTCATTTTGTTTCTTAGTGTAGCTTGGGTTCCACAAACAATGAGAGATACAGTATCTGGCATTGAATGGGTACAGAGCAGGTGAGGGGAAGCCCAGGGTGCTAATCACAGAATTACCTCTATTAGATAAGACCTTCAAGATCATAGAGTCCAACCATTAACCTAACACTGACAAGAACTTAAGCCATATCCCTAGGTGCTATTTCTGTATGACTTGAGGGTTGTCTTTAGGGTTGATGAGTACTTCAAGGGATGGTGAAGGAGGTTGTTGCAGAAGAGGTTTGTCAACCCATAGGATTCCTCTGGATGCTTCCTGCTGGCCCTCTGCTTTGTGGAAGATGAAGACGAACCTGATGATTGCAGAAATATACCAGTTACCTGATGTGCCTTTTCTTGAGGAAGGAATCTGATCACTGGCCTGCTGCAAGCTAAGCTGGGAGACCAGGAACAACTGACCTTCAGCATGAATATTGATATAAGATGGGAAGAGAGAGTCCAAACCACAAATGCCTCTCATTCAAAGATGTTGCATTTTGGAAACTCCCCATCAGAGCAAATCCCAAAAGAGTCTGTGGAAATCACCAGCAACAAGACTCTTTCCTCCTTCGAAAAAAGGAGAAAGTCATTCTCAAGATGGAAGCACAGCACATCTTTCTCAAGTTGATGCTGGTTCTGGTTTTGTGGTTCACAGTTGCAGCAGCTGAGATGATGATGAAAATGCATTCCTCTGCATGTTTTGGTACATCCAGATGTGTTAACAAATCAGAGTCCTTTTTGGTAACCTTATATACTGCAGCACTGGGGATTTGACTCCTGCAGTTTTACCCTCCCTTCTCTCCATCATCCTCCAAAAGCTAAAGCCAAACAGTTATCTCAGATTTCTTTGTATCATAAATGTAACAAAAACAGTTGTATAAAGTACAAACTGCATTGTTTAGACTCTAACAGCCCCATAATGCTTTTGGTCTCGTATATTACCCAGTTGAGTTAATTATCTATTCTAAATCTTTGCACAGAGAGACAGCTGGATGCTGCAGGTATCTTTTGCTGGTGTGCTCTGAAGTACTATGGTTCTGTCTCCCTCTAAATGGGGTATTTCCCTGGTGGTTTGGTAGCATCTCCTTTGGGCAGCTATCCCTGCTGGTTGTGTAACACAAAAAATTCCTGGTCAAATTATCCCTGTGTTTGAGATAGAAAATGTAATGGTATCAGTTAACAGTTGTGCAAATTACATGAATGCAAAAAGGAAGTGAAATAGTTGCCTATAGAAGTATTTAAATAGGATATGTATAAACATGTGGACACCTCTTGAGCAGATGGTGAATTTATTTTTTTTCTTTCAGGAGTCATTTTTTCCTTTCAGCTGTGCTGTCTAAGCAAAATGCAGGGCCGCTACTGCTTCAATGTGTGTGTGTAGGTGTCTCTTGTGATACAAGTAGAGGCAGCCATAGTGTTCTCTACCCCAGCAGTGGAATAAGGAAGGATGGAAGCTTTTTCTGCCCCCAGCAAGAGTGTTACTTTGATGTTACGAATGTAATGACAAATCCTGCCCAATAGTCTTCATGCATGTGTTTTAAGCACTGGAGTTACAGTGGGGAGGGGTAAAGGGCTGTGAGGGCTGTCAGGCTGTCTGGGGTAGAGGTGAGGGGGGAGTGTGGGACCAGGAGGGATGGGGGATGTTTTGCTCCAGGGAGTCTGTGTGAGTGTATCAAAGCTGATCTACAGGTCAAAGCAAATATTATATGTGTAAATGGGTATTTAAATGTTTGCTGGCTTGCTGCCAGACACCAGTCCTCCAGCAACTGGAAACAGCATGTGAAGCAGACAAACATGCTCTCTATTTTGGACCTTTAGAAACCAGATGTCCCCCATTACTCAGCTGAACTCTGTTCTTTTTTGTCCTCCTGTACCTAGAAGCAGCCAGAGAGTCAGCTGCTCATTGTTCTCTCTTTTGGTCCTCCAGCAACAAGGTAAGGTGGGGCTTAATGGAGAAGAGGTAACGAGGAAATTCTGATTGGATGTAAGTTCATTTTTCACCATGTGGACAGTAAAAGCTTGGAATTGATGCAAGTAGCGGAAGAAATAGAAATTTAGAAGTAGTTATGCTAAGGTTTGGACTGGTCAAGCAGGCCTAAAAAAAAAACAAGCCCTGGGAACGGGTCTTGGAAAACTAGCAAGGAATGTGCTGAGAAGAGGGGATCAATAATCAGAGGAATTAGTCGAGCATATAGAATATGTAGGAAGAGTAAACTGACACTTTGTACTGAAGATAAGGGTTGTTGGTGGGAGTCAGTTAAACAATAGCTTAAGTTAAACAAGTATAAGATTTGTGGTTTGGGGATGTCTATCTATTGTTATCTACATGATGTATTTAACTGTTTTGTAACTTAAGTAAAAGAGTATAAAAGCTGAACCAAAAACGAGGGTCTCTGGAATCTTGACTTGGGACGCTAGTTCTCAGGTTTCCCGGGCCCCGAATAAAGCACCGCGTAAACTTACTCTGTTGGTTTGTGTCTTGACTATGGGCAACAGAATGGTCTCCCAGGAGAAAGCGTAGATTTCCCCCTCGTTGTAGAAAGTGTTAAGACATCGAATCCATAGTATTCTGTAGAGAAATGGACCAGGTGCTCTTTGAGGGCCCCTTCCAACACGATTGATTAAATGAATGTATGAAGTGAGAGAGAAAAGTGAAAGGTTTTGGCAAAGATCAGAGGATCTCCCAGATGATTTGTTTCTATGCTCAGGGGCCACTGGAGGTTCGTGGGGACAGCCGGAATTCCAAATTTTTAACTTTTAGTTTGTCCAATTGCCGGAGACTCATTTGTAGTTTTTTTGCTAGAAAGATGGCCGACTTCCGATTACAAAATGGCGTACTTTTGGAGACTCATATGTAGTTTTTCGCTAAAAACATGGCTAACTTGCGGTGACGAAAGGCCGACTCCCTGGGACTCATTTGTAGTTTTTCCGATCAAAAGATGGCCGACTTCCGTTGACAAAACAGCTGACTTCCGGGGACTCGTTTGTAGTTTACTTGCTAAAAAAGATGGCCGACTTCCGGTGACAAGATGGCCGACTTCCGGGGACTCATTTGTAGTTTTTCGCTAAAAACACGGCCGACTTCCGGTGACAAAATGGCCGACTTCCGGGGACTCATTTGTAGTTTTTCGCTCAAAAGATGGCCGACTTCCGGTGACAAAATGGCCGACTTCCGGGGACTCGTTTGTAGTTTTTTGCTAAAAAAGATGGCCGACTTCCGGTGACAAAATGGCCGACTTCCGGGGACTCGTTTGTAGTTTTCCGCTCAAAAGATGGCCGACTTCCGGTTCCAAAGTAGCCGACTTCCGGGGACTCATTTGTAGTTTTCCGCTCAAAAGATGGCCGACTTCCGGTGACAAAATGGCCGACTTCCGGGGACTCGTTTGTAGTTTTCCGCTAAAAAGATGGCCGACTTCCGGTGACAAAATGGCCGACTTCCGGGGACTCGTTTGTAGTTTTCCGCTAAAAAGATGGCCGACTTCCGGTGACAAAATGGCCGACTTCCGGGGACTCATTTGTAGTTTTCCGCTCAAAAGATGGCCGACTTCCGGTGACAAAATGGCCGACTTCCGGGGACTCGTTTGTAGTTTTCCGCTAAAAAGATGGCCGACTTCCGGTGACAAAATGGCCGACTTCCGGGGACTCGTTTGTAGTTTTTCCGCTCAAAAGATGGCCGACTTCCGGTGACAAAATGGCCGACTTCCGGGGACTCATTTGTAGTTTTCCGCTCAAAAGATGGCCGACTTCCGGTGACAAGATGGCCGACTTCCGGAGACTCATTTGTAGTTTTTCGCTAAAACAATGCCCGACTCTCCGGTCAATGGTTTTGTATCTTCCTATATTCAGTGCGCGGCAGTGTGCATTGGGGTGTTCGATTCTTAGCAGACGTCGCACTCTTTGGTTTTTGGAGACAGCGCATCTGACACGTAGGACCAATCCTAACCCTGTATGTCAGGTAACAAGGGAAAAGTGTGAGTTTGCAGAAGTGAACAGCAGGGTGATTTGGAATTGACAGAAGAGGCTTAACAAAAGGTTTTGGATTTGCGACTCTCACAAATAAGGAGAAGAGGTCTCAAACATATCTGTAAACAGATAGTTTAGACAAGTGCGTTACACAGAACTTGGAGCCCTGGGGAGAAAATTACCAGAAGCAGAAAATACACTTTGAGAGATATTAGTGTTATAAATGACTGGGACTCAATATTCTGTTAATAGTTTAATTTAATTAATAAAATTGCAATAAGCAAAACAGTGCTGGGTGCGTGGGGAGTCTCCGCTCCACTCACACGCACGCCGTAAAGTTTAATCTTTTATCTTATATTCCATACCTTAATGCATATTCATATCTATTCTAATACATATTCACGACTGTTCTAGGAATAGGCTGGGTTATGTTTATTAGTTCTTGGAGGAGGTGGACCTTCAAAGCCGCATGCCCACTTTATCTCTGAGGGTCTTTTTGACCCCCATCTGGTGGTCATTGGATGAAGTCAGTGTCTGCCTCAGTTTCATTCTAACGAATTCCTACGTTTGCATATTTCACATTGTTGAAGACAGATATTTTATTAATACTCTCAAAGTTGGGTTAGCGAACACTTTATAATTATTTAACATGAATTCACAAACACATATATTACATTAGCACATTTTTGGGCTGCGCTAGAACTAGAACAACTCACAGTAGGACATAAAGTGGCTCCGCCTGCCATAATTCCTATCATGCAATGAGTCAAATATATTCAAGATAGAGCCAAAGTGGGAGGCTACGGTGTGGCTTCCATCCACTAGCAGCTAGCCACTGCCCCCCGTGAGTAATCAAGAAGTAAACCCTGATTTTGCAGTCAAAAATAAATCTTTAATGAGGCTTGGAAAAACCTTGGATCTATTAACTCATCCTGAGACAGAGCACATTTGGTTTACTGGGAGATCAGCTAAGTATATAGGAGGAAAAAGGCTTGTGAAAGCAGTAGCTTACCCTCCCCATTCTGAGAAATTTTTTGAAACCATGAGAGAGTGCAAAAGCAGCCAATATGCCGAATTGTCCGGGCAGATACTTTAGGTAACTACCAGTAAGATGTCTAGGGGAGATGTATGTAGCCCTGCACAGCAACGGGATACTCGAAAAACTGGACCCTTTCTGGGGTCCTCACCTACAAGAGGATGCACCGTGTAGGATTTCCCAACTGCTGGGAAGGGTTCTCCAGGTCCTCATAACAACCAGGGCTCCCCAGCAACCGCAGATCCAGACAAAGTTGAATCATTACGGCAGTCGGCGACACATCTTTCTTACTCGCTATCGCTGCGTGTGTATAGTAACAATTACGTGAGCTGCTGCATTTTGCTTTGACTTTGCTATTGCGCTTCAGTTTTGTTGTTTGTTTCTGCACTTGTTCCCTTATAATTTAATACATCAGTAAATACAAACTAACTTCTTTATTTGGGTGCCTGTGTCTTTTGGGCTGACCCCACCCATTTGGCAAAATATCATATTCAGTAGCAGACCTGTATAGACCTCAGGACACTCTCAACTGTCATTGAAATCTAGTAAAACCGTTGCCACATGAACCACTAGGGACAGACTAATAGAGTTGAAAAGCAGCGCAGCAAGCCCCTCCCTCCTTGAGAATCAGATAAGTCCACAGGACATGGAGCCGGCGAAATGAAAGCTGAATTTCAGGAACCAGAGTTCCATATGGTGACCAGGAAGCAAATGGATCCATCTATTTGGAGATGGCAGCAAACCATCAGAACTTCAGGTGCAGATGGAACAGCCAGGGAAATCAAAGGCACATGCAGAAGAGCCAAGAGACCAATCACCCTGGGGTAAGATGCATTTGAAATGAACCCTTTATACAACAGGTTGGGTGCACATCATGCGGACAGGTAGCGAGGTATTAAAAGGCAGAGTTAGAATACACCAGCTCTGGGGCAGAAGGAGAGTAAGAACTCCGCTTTACTGCCAGGGGCAAAGACCACATCCAGCCACACCCAGGGTCCTCTCAAAGGAAGCATTCAGAAAGATGGGGGTCCAGTCTCCCCCTCACACTCTGCCAGAGGGTCTTCCCGGACTCTTCTTCAACATTATTGCCTATCAGAACCCTCTCATTCAGGGCACTGCTCCTTATGAGACCATCCTCACACTGCCCCACACCATTCAATCTCTGTGGTGCTCCTTTTAGCTCTCTTACTGAGACAGAATCCTTCTTCAGGCTCTCTTTGCATCCCAGAAACCTTCCTTCATTTGTTGTGATCTTAGATGTCTGTTCAGTCACTCAGCCCCCAAGGACATCCATACATCAACTGAACACATCCAGTTTTTCCTCGTATCCCAGAGCTGCCTTTCACCTCTCTTGCAGCACCCTCCTCCCACCATCACGCCTCTGGAGGCCAGCCTCACACTCCCATTGCTGGCGTCCCACAGCCGTCTTCCGGCTCTGTTGCACATTTAACACCTTTTTTGCTCCACGAGAACCTCTTCTGATGCCATCTGTCATTTGGTTCCCAACATCCCAGGGACACCTGTACTCTATTCAAATCCCCTGCAGACTGCTGCTTGTGCCCCTCAGCTTTCTTCAGTGTCTTTGATCCAAAAATGACCCCTCTAACAGAACGCTGCCTTCCAGGTTGCCTTTAGTACGCTTTTAGCTTTGTTGCAGAGCTCTCACCCCTCTGAGTCTTTCAGGAGACTTTGTGAGTCCATATCTGTGACCCACCCCCCTTGTTCTTTCCTCTCTTCTGTCTAATCCAAGCCTCCAACGACCTTTACTCTGTTAACGTTCCCTGTGGGTTGAATTCTTACCTAGTCATGTTGCTGAAGTAACAGGAAGAGAGAAAAAAACAAAATTCCTCAGCCAGCATCATAGAGTTTCTCTGCTTGTCCTGTAAACTGAAGAAAGAGGAAAAAACTGACTGCTTCTCCTCTGGCTGCTTTTATACCTTGTGGCAATTGCCACCTCCCCTTTCCCAGGGGATTGTGGGAAAAGCTGTGGGAAAACTGTGGGCGGTGCCTGTGGTATATAAGCCACAGCCTTTGGCTAGGGGCTTCAGTGAGCTCCTGGGCTTCTCTGAGGTCAGAGCTCTCCTACTCCTGTAGCTGAGGGCAGCTGTTGAGCTGTCTGGGCTGTTTGAGAAGACTCTTTAAGGTAAGAAGTCTTGAACCACCAAAAGTTAGAGCTTTTTATAGCAAGAATATGGTTGTGTGCAAGTTGTTTTTTTTTTTTTTTTTTTTTTTTTTTTTTTAAATGCAGTTGTTGAAGAGGAACCTTAGAACTGCAGAAGCATGCTAGTCAGCCAGTGTGGTTTTGTTGCTGGACATAAATTTAGACCCACAGCCCTCTGAAAGCTAAGTACAGGAACTTGGTTGCAGAGGGGCTGAGGCTTGGAGTTGCAGGAGGGGTTCTGAAGATGGCATCTGGGAGAGGGCTGTCTGCAATCAGCCCCCTTTGAATGGGTGAATAGAGCGTGATACTTTCCAGCACAATGCTAGGGTGGGCAGGGCAGCTCCAGCCTTAGTGTGTGGGGTTGTGTATTTTGTGTTGTCTGTCTTTGTCTTAGAGCTTCCTCAGGCCTTGATGGTCCTCTGTGTGTCCTCGCAGAACAAGTCTCGCATCTTGGGCATCCTCCCTGGAAAGACTTTCCTGATCAGCACAGTGCTAATCTGCAGCATCTTCTGCATGACAAGTCAAAATTGCAGATTGCTCTCTTGACTTGGAAGTTTCTTGATGATTGTCTTTGGCAATGTCATTCTCAATTGCATTGTCATCTGATCTCTGTCCACCCAGTTTCCCTGAGTGGGACTCATTCCCTGCATCCTCAGGTCTTGAAGGTGGCTTCTCAGGCATTAGTCACTTCATTCCCTCGCTTTGCAGATGCATCGCTGTAGGTCTTATTGCCCAAAAGTCTTGGATTCCAGAGTCCCTCTTCTTGCTGTGAGTTTTATCTTGAGTTCAAGTCTTGTGACTCACATGGCTGTGTCTTGGGTCAGTCTGTGCATGTGAGTGTTTGGCTTGGAGCTGCCCTGCCTGCTGTGTAGGATTCAGGGACATGGGAATTGCCACAGCCTGAGTGACTCAGTGCTGAGCAGCGGTCCGGTAACTTGTGTAATCCTGTTTTTCAGATCCTACAAGTCAAGGATGAGCAAGAAATGGATGGAGGAGGAGACAAGGGAACCATCTGAAGATTGGTTGGGGTGTGGAGTTGGTGGGAATGTGTCTCTCTTAGCTATCTGACCACATTATGGTTTGTTGTCATTTTGAAAGTGGAAGCATCGAGGGAAGCGGGACATGGACACCGGAGGTGGCTGTGGCAAGCTGAACAAAGGCTGGTGGGCTGGAGGAGCAGTAATTTCTCAGGTGTTGTATTGTCGGTTAGTCATGAGCATCCCCTGTTGTTTGTGGTTTTTTTTTTTCAGGTGTCCTCCTAACCTCATTTTGGCACCCCAAAGAGATGGAAGGCAGATGGGTGAGAGGCTGAGGTAAAGGAGCAGGAGGTGGATGTCACAGTGGCCTTGGTGTTGTTGGAGGCAATATCTCTGCTCTGCCCGCCCTGTGTGTGGCCACGGCTCTGAGCTTGACCACACTCCTGTGTCTCCTCCCCCTGCTCTGGGACAAGACTCTGAGCTTGACCACACCTCCATTCAGCTCTCCACCAACCTCATGCTTGTCACAGCCCCCTGAGTGTGGCCTCGTCATCCCACCCCCTCACCTTTGCCCTGCCCCATTTGTGATTCTGCTGCCTCCGTGCTTTGCTTTGCCCTGCCCTCCCCTTTGGGGCTGCCCCCCCCTCCTTGTTTCTCACCCTTCAGGGTTGGCTCTGCCTACACCATGCTTGGCTCCTCCGTGGGCAAAGGGCTCAGCACATGCTGCAGGGAGGGAGAGGTGACAGGGCAACAAGAGTGGTGGGGGTGGGGCCTCGGTTCATGCTGCAGGGAGGTGGGATTTAGGGGGAAGAGGGCTATCCAGAGTGGCCCCGCTCCTGCTTCCTGGTTCCTAATTGCAGGGGGTGGGCGGTGGTGCTGGGCTGGGAGGTACCCGCCTCCCCGGGGTGATGCGCTGTTCAGGGCTGGTGCTTGCACCTGTCTGTCTTGGACCCACCCTCTTTCTCTGGGCTGATCATCTTTGTGCACAGCTCTGCCTCCTCTGGGCCCTACCTCCTGTTTTTAGCTTTACCCTTGGTGGATGACACCCCCTCTTTCCCATGTGTTGTCCCACCCCTCCAAGCAGGGCTCTGCTCCAGGTCGGTGAAGCTCCGTGCCCAGGAGCGGGCCATGCAAATGGAGCGGTATTCAGCCAGGCTGGTGCTAAGGGAAAGTAACTTGTGACAACTCAGTGCAGCACTTTCCAGTTGTATTTGTAGGTACTGTGCGGGTCCTGTCGGAACTGGATGGGCATTTGGGATGAGCTGTGATGGTAGCCAGGAGGGTCAGGTAACATCTCACAAACACAACAGGAATTTTGCATCTTGCTGGTATCTTATGTGCCTCAAGAAATCATGGCCACAGCATCGGATTCTGGAAGGAGCAGATGACCAGAACACCATGGGGGATCTGAGGAGTCGGATGCTGAAGAGGTTGGCAGTGGCTGGTGTGATGCTCATTAGCAGCACTGATTGTGGCTTGATTTCCTGCCCCCTTCTTGTCGTTGTGGCCCAGTCCTTCTACCCCTCTCCCCATGGGTGTGGTCTTGCCCTTCTTTCCTACCCCTCCTCCTTTCTCTCTCCCTCATTTTCCTTTTTCTTTTTACTTAATTTCTCTGGCTCTGTTCAGGCTTTGAGCCTTGTCCCCAACTCTACTGGGATTCCTGAGGAGTCTAAATGAACATTTTGCTGCCTTCAGAGTACCCCGAGGGGGGGGGGTTGGCAGCCCCTGGGGACAGAGCTCCCAGCTGTGACCGGAGCAGGGGATGATCTCTTAAGGGCTCCAGCTGGGGCTGGGGTAGCCCAGGTGTGGCCAGTCAGGTTGATGAGGGGGCTTTCCCAAGGGACTGTGGGAGGGCCCCAGGGTATATAAGCCTTCACCTCTACTCTGGGGCTCAGTCTGCTTGGGGGCTGTGTTGTGCTTGGAGCTCTACCAGGTAAGAGGAGCAGGGCTGGGGGCTTTTGGCTGGTGCAGTGGTTGTTTGCTCTGTCTTTCTCTTTTTTGGTTCCCCAAGTGGTAATGCCTGCAGTGTTCAACTCTGGAATGAGAGGGTAAGTGGAACACTCAGGGGCTCTTTGGAGGGGTTCAGCATTCTAAAAGAGGTTAGTGTTACTGGGATGGGACTTGCTGGTGGTACTGTTGGTTGGAATTTTCTCATGGCACATGATGAAGAGGAACCCTGTGGCTACAGGAACATCCCAGCCTGCTGATGTGGCTTTCCCTGTTGACCATGGCTTCAAGTGCCTAGCCCTCTGAAAAATAAGTGGAACCAGGTGCGGGGGAAGGGCTGGGCAGGGAGGGGAAAAGTTGAGAATTGAAGGTAGGGGTTTGGAAGTCAGTGTAGGTGAGAGGGCTGTCCAGGAGCAGCCCCCTTTGGTCAGGTGAAGGGACTAGGTTAGATTCCAACATGATATGAATGTGGGCAGGGCAGCTCCAGCCTTAGTGTGTGGTGGTGCATAGTTTCTGCTGTCTTTGTCTTAGAGCTTTCTACGGCCTTAGCGTCCTCGTTGTGCTCACAGAGCAAGTCTTGCACCTTGGGCACCATCCCTAGGCTCTGAAACACCTTATCAGCGCATTCAGTGATGTGTTGTCTTGCACAACAAATCCACCACACGGAACAGTCTTGTGTATCGTAGCTTTCTCAAAGGTTGTCTTCTGATGTGTTCTTCCTAACTGCATCAGCATCTCTAATTGTGGATTTTCTTTAACTGGGACTGGTTCCCTGTATCGTTAGGTCTTGAATCCAGGCTTCTCATTTACCTCTCATCTAAGCTTAGAAAGTAGCTTCTTTTAAAAGGCGGTGTCCTTTGACACTCTTGGGGCCACAATGGAGCCTCCATGTGTTGCTGTTGCATCCCTGGATGTCTTCTAGCCCAGCTGTCTTGGATCCTGGAATCATTCATCTTCCTGTGAGTTTCCTCTTGAGGTCGAGTATTGTGGTTTGCAATGTTTTGTATTGGGTTGGCCTCAGCATTGAGAGTTTGGTTTGGAGCTGCCCTGCCCACATTGGGTTAAGGGTCTTTCGAACAGTCTTAGTGGAACTGTCCATGTGTTGAGCAGCATTTCATAGAGCGAAGGTTGGTGGGCTGCAGGAGCACTTATTTCTCAGGTGTTGTATTGCTGTTGAAGGCATTGGCATCCCCTGCTTTTTGTGTTTTCCATGTGCCCTCCAAACCACATTTTGGCACCCCGCAAGGCTGGCAGGCAGATGGGTGAGGGGCCGAGGTAAAGGAGCGAGTAGGAGGTGGACATCACAGTGGGCTGCCTGTTGTTTTAGGCAGTGTCTCGGTGTGTGCTTTTCCTTTGACTTTTGCAGGTGCCACACAAAGCCATGCGTTGAGGAGTGGTCGAAGAAGGTGAGATGGTTGTGGGCTGCCTCATCCTGAGATTTTGCATCAACTTGGTTAAGTGTTTCCCTTTGTTTTTGCAGGCGCTGTGCATGTCACCTTTGGAGCTGGAAGAGCGCTGGAGGTGAGACAAGATCGTTACGAGGAGGCTCGATCTCACAAGCAGAACAGTAATTTTGTGTCTCCTGGTATTTCAGGTGCCAAAAGCGATGGTGGCCATAATGTGTGGAAGAGGCTGGTATTTAGCTGACATCCTATTTCTGGCGGCACTGCCATTTGTTATTGCAGATGACGAGGAGGAACTTGGTGCTTTTGGGAAGACTCCTGTCAGCTGATGTGGCTTTACTTTTCTGGCCGGTGCTTCAGAGCCCCAGACGTTTGAAAGGTAAGTGAAAGGGAGGATGGTTAGGGAGGGTCTGTGTAGAGTGGTCAAGGTTAAGAATTGCAGGGTCGGGTTTTCAAGTTACTGTAGGGGAGTGGGCTGTCCAGATGGGTGGTTGATGGGAGCCTGTCCCTCCCTGGCATGATGCTATCAAGTTCCAGGAACTGAATGAGCATTGGAGGTGAGGTGGTAGTGCAGGGCTTGTGGACATAGTGTCTTCTCTCAAGCACAACAATAGTTTTGTGCCTTTAGGTGCCCTGAATGACGATGCCTACAGCATCCAACTCTGGAAAGTGTGGGTGAGTGGGACCCTGCAGGGCTCTTCTGCAAAGATGGGTCATTTGGAAGAGAATGGGGCTGGCCAATTTTGGACTTACTACTGAATATTCTGGTAGGTGTTTTGGTGTTGTGGTTATGTGTGTGGTTTTTTTTTGTTTGCTTGTTTTGCTATTGTGGTGTGATTTTTACTATTTTTTTTTTTAAATGCAGGTGGTGAAGGGGAACCTAGCAAGTTGAGGATTATCATGGGCTGCTCCTTTTTTTTTTTTGCTTGGCTATCTATGGCTTTGGAGTGCCAGTCCTCTGAAAGATAAGTTGAGGGGCTGAGCAGAGGAGTCGAGGCTGGTGTTTTGAAGTGAGTGTAGGGGAGTGGGCTGTCTGGGAGCGGCCCCCTTTGGGTGGGTGAAGGGAACAGGTTACTTTCCAGTGTGATTCCAGCATAGGCAGGGCAGCTCCAGCCTTGGTGTGTGGGGTTGTGTGTTTTGTGTTGTCTGTCTTTGTTGTTTTAGAGCTTTCTCAGGCCTTGATGGTCCTCTGTGTCCTCACAGAGCAAGTCCTGCATCTTGGGCATCCTCCCTGGAAAGTCTTTCCTGCTCAGCACAGTGCTGATCAGCAGTGTGTTATTCTGCACGGCAAGTCTAAATTGCAGATCGGTCTCTTGACTTGGAAGTTTCTTGATGGTTGTCTTCTGCAATGTCATTCTCAATTGCATTGTTACCTGATCTCTGTCCATGTAGCTTCCCTGAGCGGGACTCATTCCCCGCATCCTTGAATCCTCAGGTCTTGATGGTGGCTTCTTGGGCAGCCGTAGCTTCATTCCCTTGCTTTGCAGACGCATGTCTGTAGGTCTTATTGCCCAAAAGTCTTGGATTCCAGAGTCCCTCTTCTTGCTGCGAATTTTATCTTGAGGTCAAGTCTTGTGACTCACATGGCTGTGTCTCGGGTCAGTCTGTGCATGTGAGTGTTTGGCTTGGAGCTGCCCTGCCTGCTGTGTAGGTTCAGGGGCCATGAGAAGTGCCACAACCTGAGCAACTCAGTGCTGAGCAGCTTCCCAGTGATTTACATAATCCTGTTTTTCAGGTCCCAGGTGTCAATGACCAGCAAGAAACAAATGGAGGAGGAGAGGAGGCTGCCATCCAAAGGTTGGTCAGGGTGTGGAGTTGGTGGGAAGCTGCCTCCCTTGGCTACCTGACCACATTATGGTTTATTGTCATTTTGAAGGTGGAAGCAGCGAGCAAAGCGGGATACAGGCACTGGAGGTGGCTGTGGCAAGGTGAGCAAAGGCTGGTGGGCTGGAGGGGCAGTTACTTCTCAGGTGCTGTATTATTGGTTGGTCGTGAGCATCCCTTGTTTGTGTTTTTTTTCAGGTCCTCTCCTAACCTCATTTTGACACCCCAAAGAGATGGGAGGCAGATGGGTGAGAGGCTGAGGTAAAGGAGCAGGAGGTGGATGTCACAGTGTCCTTGGTGTTGTTGGAGGCAATATCTCGGCGTGTGCCTTTTGCTTTGACTTTTGCAGGTGTCACACACAGTGCTGGAGTGACAAAGCCATGTCTTGAGGAACAGTTGGAGGTCAGATGTCTGTGGGCTGGATCAGCCATGTATTAGCATCACCTCTGCTAAACATTTCCCTTATTTTTCAGGTACTGTGTGTGCCACCTTTGGAACCGGATGAGCATTGAAGGTGAGCTGGGGTGGTAGTGAAGAAGAGAGTGAATCAGGCCATACTGTTTGTGTGAATTTACTTTATGTAGAATTAGAACTTGTAATATATGTTAATTAATTTGTGTTCATAACCCGTAGAATTCAAGGATAAACTAAGAAAGAAGTGACCAAAAGCAGATGAGACATGTCAAGACCCTAACGGGATTAACTTCTGTCTTGGAGATAATTAGAAGTGTAAATTCTGGCACCACTGAGACAGCTGGGCACTGGGGGAGTGCAAACACAGGCACGAAAGGCAGGATGAGGCTGCCAGAACTAGCAGATAAGGGGAAGTTTTATTGCAAGGGTCCAATTATCCTCTATAACAAGGGGATGAAGTCATCAGGAGCAAGAAAGGTAAAAAGTTCAACCCTGAGGAAGACTTCGTTACTTCATCTGAAGACCCCCAAAGACCCCCGAACACATCCCCAAAAAGACAACTCCGCCCAGACTCCACCTGTTATGAATATGTATGTAAGGATGATGTGACCTACCCTTTTACTGTATAAATATCCTAACCCTTTCCCTTAACCCTTGGAACTCCTTGTCCAGAGCAAGCTGGGGGTTTCCCCGGATCTGAAAATAAATACCTTTGCTGTTTAAAGACTCAAACTCTGTCTCTAAACAGTTTTGCTTGGCCTTTTTCGGCTTCATTTTGGCGACCGCGGCAGGACTGGACTCCGTCGTGCCGTGATCCAGAGGGGCCCGGGGACGCTTTTGGGGCTCCCCGACGAATTCTGTCGGATAAGCCTCCCCTACTCCCTTGGCTCCACGCGCAGACGGACACCAGACCTACCTCATACTGAAAAGGTATTTATATATATTTGTTTGGGTTTTGAGGCCTCTAGGAAAGAGGGGGTTAGAGTCCCCCAGGAGGTTTGAGCTCTTAGGATTCACAGGGACGTGGGGGACGCCCCCAGGCTGACGGATTGGAGTCCAGTCTAGCGCTGAGTTCGTCCCTCTCCGGGGTTCAATTCCCCAGGAGAACTGAAGATCACAGCAGTGGGAAAATACACTCGGTGTTGTATTGCGTTGGTAAAGGGGTTTTGGTAATGCTGTGGTTCATATGATTATATGGTGATTGATGATCATGTTGTATTACTTGCGAGTAATATAGGTGTTTTGAGTGTTTGGTGTTAATTCTCTCTTTAAGAGAATTAAGTGTGTTGGGTAATTACGCGTCCCCATCAAAGAAAAGTTTTATAGCTTTATCTTTGGGGGGGGGTCGCGGGGGCAGCCGCAACACCGGCAGGTATTCGAGGTTTATAGTGGCATTTTGTGACCGTAGGTGGTAAAGCAATGTGTGAGGTTTTGGTGTAAAAGTTTACCCGTGCAGAGTTCCGACTGAAAGTGTGTGTGCGTGAAAGTGAGTGACTGAGACGCAATTTAATTGCGAAGCGAGTGCGGAGTCCCGATCTGCGTTTCCGTGCCACCCGCGAGGGGGCCGGCCAGAGACGGACGAAGCGACTGGTGTGAATGTGGATTGTGGAAACAAAAATAAGAAGTGCGCTTGAATGCTAGAATAAGTTGAGTAAGGTGTTGAAATTGTAAGTTGCTGAAATCTGAATAGAATTTGGTAATCCAGAAAGGGTTCTAATAGTTGTAACCTTGTGATTAGGCCATTAACCTCGTGATTAGTCAGGTAGCCAGACTGTTGGTGGTGCTGTGGGTAGGTTTCCACGTGAGGGCTAGGGCCAAGCAAAGTTTCCAGTGGTCACACTATGTTTTGTTTTTTTTTTTCCTAAGCCCTTTTGTCTGCAATTTTGGAGTGGTATTGTGATACAGTGGGAATTTTGCCGAGGGGTCAAATATTGGAGGCTTTTGGTACCAAAACAAAGTTTTACCATGTTAATTCCTTGCTCTGTGGGCAGGGTCCCACGTGAGGGTTAGGGCCAGCACAACTTTCCAGTGGTCATAGTCTGGTTTTTTTTTTTCTAAGCTGATTTAGATGGAATTTTGGGGAGATATTTTGAAAGATCTGGTACGTGGCTGAGGGGTCGAACACTTGAGGTTTTTGGTAGTAAAGCAGAGTTGTAGCCGGACTGTTGGTGGTGCTGTGGGTAGGTTTCCTTGTGGGGGTTAGGGCCAGGCCAAGTTTCCAGTGATTGCACTATGGATTTTTTTTTCCTAAGCCCTTTTATCTGGAATTTTGGAGCCATAATTAGATCCAGTGGGAGTCCCATCGAGGAGTCAAATATTGGAGGGTTTTGGTACTGAAGCAAAGTTGTAGCTAGGCTTTTGGTGCTGCTCTGGGTAGGGTTCCACGTGAGGGTTAGGGCCAGCACAAGTTTTCAGTTGTCACTTTTTTCCTTTTTTATCTGGGCCCATTTATCTGGAATTTTGGAGCCATATTTTGAAACGTCAGGGGAGTGGCCGAGGGGTCAAATATCAGAGGCTTTTGGTACCAAAACAAAATCTGTAGCCAGACTGTTGGTGGGTCTGTGGGTAGGTTTCCACGTGAGGGAAACCACCTGCGCATATATGGTAGGAGCAGGGGATGATATTCTCTGAAGGGCTCCAGCTGGGACTGGGGTAGTTCAGGTGTGGCCAGTCAGGTTGATGAGGGGGCTTTCCCAAGGGACTGTGGGAAGGGCAGTGGGGCGGGGCCCAGGGTATATAAGGCTCCACCTCTACTCTGAGTCTCAGTCTGTTCAGGGCCTGTGTTGTGATTGGACCTGTGTTGGGTGAGAGGAGAAGGGGTGGGTGCTTCTGGCTGGTCCGGTGGTTGTTTGCTCTGTCTTGATATTTTTTTTGGTTCCCCGAGTGGTAACATCTGTAGTGTTCGACTCTGGAATGGGAAGGTAAGTGGAACACCCAGGGGTTCCGTGGAGGGGTTCAGTGTTCTGTAAGAGGTCAGTGTTTGCTGATGTGGGACTTGCTGGTGCTACTGACAGTTGGAATTTTTTTATGGCACCTGGTGAAGAGGAACCCTGTGGCTATAGGAACATCCCAGCCCTGTGATGTGGCTTTCCTTGTTGTCCATGGCTTCAGCTGCCCATCCCTCTGAAAAATAAGTGGAACCATGTGTGGGGAAGGGATGGGCAGGGAGGGGGAAAGTTGTGAATCGCAGGGAGGGGTTTTGAAGTTAGTGTAGAGGAGAGGGCTGTCCAGGAACAGCTCCCTTTAGGCAGGTGAAGGGACCAGCTTGGATTCCAACACGATGCAAGTGTGGGCAGGGCAGCTCCAGCCTTTG
Source organism: Calypte anna (assembly GCF_003957555.1). Taxonomy (NCBI): domain Eukaryota; kingdom Metazoa; phylum Chordata; class Aves; order Apodiformes; family Trochilidae; genus Calypte; species Calypte anna. Next base: position 15,491,302 of record NC_044260.1, read on the forward strand.
TGTGTGGTGGTCTGTAGTTTCTGATGTCTGTCTTTGTTGTCTCAGAGCTTTCTACGGCCTTGATGTCCTTGTTGTGCTCACAGAGCAAGTCTTGTACCTTGGGCACCATCCCTAGGGTCTGAAACACCTTATCAATGCATTCCGTGATGCTTTGTCTTGCATAACAAATTCTCAACATGGAACAGTCTTGTGTATTGTAGCTTTGTCAAAGGTTGTCTTCTTACCTGCATCAATATCTCTAATTGTGGATTTTCTTAAACTGGGACTGGTTCCCTTTATTCTTAGGTATTGAATCTAGGCTTCTCATTTACCTGTCATCAAAGCTTAGAAAGTAGCTTCTTTTAAAAGGCGATGCCCTTCGACAGTTTTGGGGCCGCAATGGAGCCGCCATGCATCACTGTTGCATCCCTGCATGTCTTCCAGCCCAGCTGTTTTGGATCCTGGCATCATTCATCTTTCTGTGAGTTTCCTCTGGTTGAGTCTTCTGGTTTGTAGTGTTGTGTATTGGGTTGGCCTCAGCATTGAGAGTTTGGTTTGGAGCTGCCCTGCCCACATTGTAGGGTCGAGGGCCCTTGGAAGATTCTTAGTGGAATTGTCCATGTGTTGAGCAGCATTCCATAGAGCAAAGGTTGGTGGGCTGCAGGAGCAGTTATTTCTCAGGTGTTGAATTGCTGTGGAAGGCCTTTGCACTTCCTGGTTTTTGTGTTTTCCGGGAGCCCTCCAAACCTCATCTTGGCACCCCACAAGGCTGGCAGGCAGGCAGATGGGCAAGGGGCCAAGGTAAAGGAGCAAGTGGGAGGTGGACATCATAGTGGGCTGCCTGTTGTTTGAGGCAGTATCTCGGCATGTGCTTTTCCTTTGACTTTTGCAGGTGGCACACAAAGCCATGCGTTGAGAAGCGGTCGGAGAAGGTGGGATGGCTGCGGGCTGGCTCATCCAGAGATTTTATGTCGACTCGGTTAAGTGTTTCCCTTTGTTTTTACAGGCGCTGTGCGTGCCACCTTTGGAGGGGGAAGAGCTCTGGAGGTGAGACGGGATGGTAACGAGGAGGCTCGATTTCAGAAGCAGAGCAGTAATTTTGTGTCTCCTGGTATTTCAGGTGCCAGAAGTTATGGTGGCCATAACGTGTGGAAGGAGAAGGTGGGCAGGGCAAGTTGGGGGTTATGAGGAGCTTGTGGAAGCGGTTGGTATTTAGCTGATGTCCTATTTCTGGTGGCACTGCAGATGACGAGGAGGAAGTTTGTGGTTCTGGCAAGATCCCCGTCAGCTGATGCAGGTTACTTTTCTGTCCAGTGCTTCAGAGGCCCAGCTGTTTGAAAGGTAAGTGAAAGGGAGGATGGTTGGGGAGGGTCTGTGTAGAGGGGTCAAGGTTAGGAATTGCAGGGTTAGGTTTAAAAGTTACTGTAGGGGAGCAGGCTGTCCAGAAGTGGTGCCCTTTGGGTGGTTGATGGGAGCCTGTCCCTCCCTGGCATGATACTAGCAAGTTCCAGGAATTGAATGAGCATTGGAGGTGAGGTGGTAGTGCAGGGCTTGTGGACCTGGTGTCTTCTCTCAAGCACAGCAATAGTTTTGTGCCTTTTAGGTGCCCTGAATGACGATGCCTACAGCATCCAGATCTGGAAAGCGTGGGTGAGTGGGACCCTGCAGGGCTCTTCTGTGAAGCTGGGACATTTGGAAGAGAATGGGGCTGGCTGATGTTGGACTTATTGCTGAATATTCTGGTAGGTGTTTTGGTGTTGTGGTTATGAATGTGTGTGGGTTTTTTGGTTTGTTTGTTTTGGTATTGTGGTGTGATTGTTTTTATTATTTCTTTTTTATTTATTTAAATGCAGGTCATGAAGGGGAACCTAGCAAGTTGAGGATTATCCTGAGCTGCTCCTGTTTTTTTTTTTTTTTCCGGGCTAACAATGGCTTTGGAGTGCCAGTCCTCTGAAAGATAAGTTGAGGGCCCAGGGGTGGGTGGGGAGGGGCTGAGCAGTGGAGTCGAGGCTGGGAATTGCACGTGGTGTTTTGAAGTGAGTGTAGGGGAGAGGGCTGTCTGGGAGCGGCCCCCTTTGGGTGGGTGAAGGGAACAGGTTACTTTCCAGTGTGATTCCAGCACGGGCAGGGCAGCTCCAGCCTTGGTGTGTGGGGTTGTGTGTTTTGTGTTGTCTGTCTTTGTTGTCTTAGAGCTTCCTCAGGCCTTGATGGTCCTCTGTGTCGTCACAGAGCAAGTCCTGCATCTTGGGCATCATCCCTGGAAAGCCTTTCCTGATCAGCACGATGCTAATCAGCAGCGTGTTATTACGCACGACGTGTCTAAATTGCAGATCGATCTCTTGACTTGGAAGTTTCTTGATGATCGTCTTCTGCAATGTCATTCTCAATTGCATTGTCACCTGATCTCTGTCCATCCAGTTTCCCTGAGGGGGACTCATTCCCCACATCCTTGCATCCTCAGGTCTTGAAGGCGGCTTCTCGGGCATCCGTCGCTTCATTCCCTCGCTTTGCAGACGCATCGCTGTAGGTCTTATTGCCCAAAAGTCTTGGATTCCAGACTCCCTCGTCTTGCTGCGAGTTTTATCTTGAGTTCAAGTCTTGTGACTCACATGGCTGTGTCTTGGGTCAGTCTGTGCATGTGAGTGTTTGGCTTGGAGTTGCCCTGCCTGCTGTGTAGGATCAGGGGCCACGGGAAGCACCATAACCTGACTGTCTAGTTGTTGAGCAGCTTTCCAGTGACTTGCGTAATCCTGTTTTTCAGGTCCCACGTGTCAATGAATCGCAAGAAACCTACGGAGGAGGAGAGGAAGCCGCCCCCCAAAGGTTGGTTAGGGTGTGGAGTCGGTGGGAAGGTGCCTCCTTTGGCTGCTTGACCACATTATGGTTTGTTGTCGTTTAGAAGGCGGAAGCGGCGAGCGAAGCGGGATACGGACACCGCAGGTGGCTGTGGCAAAGTGAGCAAAGGCTGGTGGGCTGGAGGGGCGTTTACTTCAGGTGTTGCAGTGTTGGTTAGTCATGAGCATCCTTTGTTGTTTGTGTTTTCAGGTGCCCTCCTAACCTCATTGTGGCACCCCAAAGAGATGGCAGGCACATGTGTGAGAGGCTGAGGTAAAGAAGTAGGAGATGGACATCTCGGTGGGCTGCCTGTTGTTGGAGGCAATATCTCAGCATGTGCCTTTTGCTTTGACTTTTGCAGGTGCCACACAGTGCCTTGGCGGTACAAAGCCACGTGCAGAGGAGCAGTTGGGGAAGGTGAGATGGTTGTGGGCCAGGTCAGCCGGGTGTTTAATGTCAATTCAGTTGAGTGTTTGTCTTTGTTTTGCCAGGGTTTTTTTGGTGTGGGGTTGGTTGTTTTTGTTTCTTGGTTTTTTTGTGTGTTTTGTTTATTTTGTTTTGTTTGGTTTTTGTCACCTTTGGAGCTGAGTGTTGGAGGTAAGCTGGGGTGGTAATTTAGGAGGTTGATGTAGGTAGTGACTTCTTTCAAGCCAAACAGTGGTTTTGTGTATTTTAGGTGCCCTTCATTGATGAGTCCCGCAGTGCCTAATTCTGTGATGAGCAGGTGGGTGAGACCTCACAGGACTCTTGAGAAGCTGGGTCTTCTCTAAAGAGGTTGGTGCTGGCTCACATTGGAATTTCTGGTGACAATTATTATGTGTGGTGATGTGGTTTCTTTTATTTTTTTCTTTTTTGGCAGATGATGAACAGGAAACTTGTGGCTGCAGGGACATCCCTGTGGATGGTTTTGTTTCCTTGATGACCATGGCTTTGGACCCTTACCACCAAAGATAAGTGGAGGGACTGGGGATGGGCAGAAGGGACAAAGCTGGGAATGGCAGGGAGTGGTTTTGAAGTTAGAATCGGGGGGAGGGCTGTCTGGGAGCAGATTGCTTTGGTCAGGTGAAGGGGGCAGATGAGTTTACAGCTTAGGTTTGGTGTGGGCAGGGCAGGTCCAGCCTTTGTGTGTGGTGGTGTGCACGTTGTGTTGTCTGTCTTGAGTGTTTTATAACTTCCTCATCCCTCAATGTCCTCTTTGTCCTCACAGAGCAAGTCCTGCATCTTGGGCATCAGCCTTGGAAGGTCTTCTCTCATCAGCACAATATTAGTCAGCAGCATCTTTTTCTTTCATGACAAGTTAAACACATGGAATATTCTTGCATCTGGGAAGTTTCTTGATGGTGGTATTCTGAAACTCTTTTCCATATTAATCAGCATCTCTGGTCATGGATTTTTGCAGAGTAGCACTTGTTCTCTGCATCCTTAGGTCTTGAAGCCCGGGTTGGTGGGCATCTGTTGCTTCAGCCCCTTGCTTCACAGCTGCATTGCTGTAGGTAGGTCTTCTTGTCCAACAGTCTTGGATCCCAGAGATATTCTTCTTAGTGTTCTCTTGAGCTCAAGTCTCATTATTTGCAGGGCTGTGTCTGGACTAGGTCTGAGTATTTGGCTTGGAGCCGCTCTTCCCAGAGTTGTAGGGTCAGGGTTTTTTGGAAGAGCCCTAAAGGACTAGTCCAGCACAGTTGAGCAGTATTCCAGTGAATTGTCTCATCTGTTTTTCAGATGCCGTGTGACAAGGATGTACATGAAAGAGCAGGAGAAGAGAAGAGCACCATCCCAAAGGTTGGTCAGGGTTTGGTGTTGGACTGGAGGTCCCTCTCCTGGCTACCTGACCACATTATGGTTTGTTTGTCCTTTTGAAGGTGAGAGCAGCCGAGGAAGCAGAATATCTGTTCCAGAGGTGGCTCTGGCAAGGTGAGCAAAGTCTGGTGTGCAGAAGGAGCAGTTATTTCTCAGGTAGTTTATTGCTGTTGAAGGTATTGGCGTCGCCTGTTTTTTGTGTTTTCCAGGTGGCCTCCAAATCTACTTTTGGCTCCCCACAAGGATGGCAGGCAGCAGATGGGTGAGAGGCTGAGGTAAAGGGGTAGGAGGTGGACATCACAGTGGGCTGCCTGTTGTTGGAGGCACTACCTCAGCATGTGCCTTTTGCTTTCACTTTTGCAGCTGCCACAACCATCCTTGGAGGGACAAAGACACACATTTAGGAGGGGTTGGAGAAGGTGAGATGGTGGTGGGCCGGATCAGCCATGTATTTTACGTCAGGCCACTTAAATGTTTTGTTTTGTTTTTGCAGGTGCTGTGCGTGCCATCTTTGGAACCGGATCGGCGTTGAAGTTGAGCCGAGTTGGTGGCGAGGGGTTCATGGAGCTGGTGACTTCTGATCAGCAGAACAGGAACTCTTTCTCTTGGCGTTTCAGGTGGCCCAAGCAATGGTGGCAATGGCGTTCAACTCTGGAACGAGAAGGTGCGTGGTATACCACGGGGCTTCCTTGTGGAGGTGAGTGCAGCGGAAGTAGCTTGCCTTGGCTTAGGTGGGACTTGTGCCAGCACTCTTTGTGATCTGTGGGTTGTTGTTTTTTCCTTTTTTACGTATAGGGGATGAAGAGGAACCGTGCGACTGGAAATACATCCCAGTCAGACACTGTGGTTTTCACTACTGACCGTGGCTTTGTGCTGCTATCACTCTTGAAGATAAGTTGATGGCCCAGGGGTGGGTGGGGAGGGGCTGAGCAGCAGAGTCGAGGTTGGGAATTGCAGGTGGTGTTTTGAAGTGAGTGTAGGGGAGAGGGCTGTCTGGGAGCAGCCCCCTTTGGGTGGGTGAAGGGACAGGTTACTTTTCCAGTGTGATTCCAGCACGGGCAGGGCAGCTCCAGCCTTGGTGTGTGGGGTTGTGTGTTTTATGTTGTTCCGTCCTTTGTTGTTTAGAGCTTCCTCAGGCCTTGATGGTCC